>NC_069712.1:2725000-2777500 GCF_027358585.1 Pangasianodon hypophthalmus | reverse complement strand
ATGGGGAAAGTTCCTGGTATTCAGAACCGTGTTACGCACCTGCCTAGGCTTGCTTATTTATTTATTTATTTATTCCTTTATTCTGATTATTAAAATCACCTGCATGTAGTTCACATCTCTGAGGTTTTTCAGTATCTTCTAGATCACTGCGTTTATACCCAAGAAATTGCCTTTAAACCCCAAAAAAGGAGGAAAAGAGAAAAAAAAACAATTGTATTGCAATCGCAATTGTATTGTTAACGTCTGAAGTTTGAATACTAATACTAACTACTTGAAATTTCCTTATTAAATCCTCTCTACTCAACTTTAAATACGGCAGTGACTTTTTTAGTGACAAAATCTAAAAGTGTGAAATGAGACGGAAGCTCAGGTGAAGTACAGATTTGTAAACACAGTAACAGCGTAACCGCACTTTGTTCGTTTGTTCATTTCCACATCTGAGTTTTATTCCTGTATCGCTAAATGGTGTTAATAACCCTGTTCTGATGAATACACACTTCACATGTGATATTTTGAGGAAAAAACATAGTTAAAGAGGAGTTTGTTACGCGTGTGTGTGTGTGTGTGTGTGTGTGTGTGTGTGTGTGTGGCTGAATGGTGTGAATGCAGCGTTAGTGCCTCATTACGACGTGTGAGGCAGATGGACAGATGGAGGAGGGATGGCTGGATTTAGACAGAGAGAGAGATGGAGAAGGAGAGTGTGTTCCACACAGATTAGCTGCTCAGTCTGCCCGTGTTCTACACACACACACACATTCACATTCACATAGCCTGACAGACTGACATACACTAATAAAACAAGAGAGATGGATATAAGCCGTCTCTGGTGTGTGTGTGTGCCTGTATGTGTGTGTGTGTGTGTGTGTGTGTACGAGTCGTGGTAGTAGTGAGCTTTTATGTCTTTACCAATAAACTCGCCTCGTCATAACTGTCATTGCTAATATCTAAGGAAAGAAATGGTACGGCCTCGTGCGTGTGTGTGTGTGTGTGTGTTTATATGGGAAGGCTACATTGCTCTTTACATTAGCTGGGAGCCTTCTGGGGTCTCACACACACACACACACACACACACACATATATACAGCCTGAAAAAAGACATGAAACAGACATGGACATGTGCAAAAACACACACCATACCTTTGATGCAGGCCTGAACAAATTCACCCACCACACATACACACACACACACACACACACACACACTTACTTTAATGAAATAGTATTTATACACTCATCAAACATCCTTAACATGCCATAATGTCTCTTTATACAGCTCAGCTGTTGTGTGTTGTTTATTTTGTCTGTGTGCCTGTGTGTGTGTGTGTGTGTGTTTGTGTGTGTGTTACGAGTTCATATTTAGCAGCTGCCTCTCCGTTTCCGCTCACTCGATGTTAGAGGAAACAGAGAAACAGACACACACCAATCACTGCCAGATATTTTTCTTATTATCCAGCGTTTCAGGCTTCGGCTTCCCCACATGAGTTAGCTAACTTGCGGCCGACCGCATTCGTAAACACTGTCGTGAGCTATGCTAACATTTATGAAGGCTCTGTATTAAATCGGGTTTGTAGTAGCAAGTCTGAGTGCGTGTCTTCGAGACATTTCTCCACTCAGAAGAACTGATAAAGCTCCTCAGATGCCTGGAAGCTTTACTTTAAGATTATGCAGCAAAAAAAAACATCTTAGCAAGTGGAAATATTTTGAATATAGTTGAATTTATCTAATATTTTTTCCTATAAGATTATTAAACTTATTTCTAGACATTTTTACTCATTTCAAGCTTGGAATTTTCTTATTCTATTGGCAGATTGCTTTTTTTTTTTTGCAAATTTTCTAGAAAAAAAATGAAATTATTTACCAATAGAATTAAAAAAAATACATAAAGCTAAAGCGTGAAATAAGTAAAAATGTCTAAAAATAAGTTTAAGAATCTTATATTTGGTTTATTGTAATTGTTTAATAGGAAATATGAAATAAAAATTTGACTATATTCAAGATATTTTCACTTGGAAGCAGGAAGTCGGAGCTCGGAATGACGTCATTTTCAACCTCCATGCATTTGAGCTACAAAGTGGGGAAAAAAACATGGACGCCTTTATGGTCGTCTTTTGTTAGCAACAAGCTAGCTAGCTGACTGTGATGAGTGATGTATATTTCCTCAAAACAGTAACTTGTATAGTCAGGATTATAGATTTAACAAGCAAATATGTCTTTATATTGAATAAAACTAAAACTAATACGTGTACATTCAGTATAATGCGTTTAAAGGTAAGAAGTGCTGCTGTGTTTATTGTTTACGGTGAGCAGCCATGTTGATGTGACATTACGCGATGAACCCGGTGCTGAGGAAACCTTCCCGACTTCCTGAGTAGGAATTCCCAGTCGAGGGAGCGTTTTCTTTGTTTTTTCCTGATCGGAGCTCAGGATTTACGACCAAATGCCAAAATCTATATAAACATTTTTCTATGGTGTTGTGAGGAAACAGAGTATAATCAGTGACAGTGTTACTGTTACCATGCCAACGTTGATTATTTTCCTATAATAGCACATCTTGAATTCTTTTATTATCTTATACTGCAACAATTATCCAATGCTAACAAAATGTCATTCCTTAAAAAAAAAAAAAAAAAAAAAGTCTTACTTTTTATCAGTTTGTAGTTAAATATATAAATAAATGCTGTTCAGTGTCCATGAAACAAGTTGTCACTTACGTTATAGCAGCTATAAACACTCGTTCCCTCATCAACCTCTCTTTTTTCTCTCTCTGTCTTGAAGTTAATAAGACTTGCCAAGATTGTCACGTTACTGAGAAACATGCAGGGTATAAACTCGTCTGTCCTGAAGATGTCAGAACACTTACAGCTTTACCTCTGACACTGGAGACTCCTTCCATAAATGTTACAGTAAAGATCTCCTTACAGAAAACTTCATCTTATTAACAAATTTTTAAGCTGTTTATGTGGAGCGTCTGCTGTACGAGTCCCTGTGAACGAGCTGTTACTATAGAAACCATGACATATTAGACCGAGTGCGTTAATATACGTAAACAAATGCTAACACTGGAGACTCCTTCCATAAACGTCTCCATGCAGACAATTTGTTTATTATTAATAGTAGTAGCAGAGGTAAAAATGATAAGAAAATTAGTACTTTCTTAGGGAATAACCTGTTAGGAAGAAGTAAAGAAGTAATAAGTAGAATATAAAGATAAAAATAGAAAGATGATATAAAACATGCTGTAACTGTTCCTCTGTTTTTCCAGTGTTTCACATTTTCGAATGAGTTGGACAGTTTCCACATTCTCTACTGATCAAAAGTTGCCTAGAAGAGCAGATGGAACGTGAAGAGTCTTTTAACGGAGAAATACGGATAAAGGGAGAAAGCAGAAAAGACGAGTGTTTTATCATTTTAATCATTTGAACATGGGTTAGTGTGCAAGCTGTGGGGAGTCGGTGTTCAGAACACCAGGAGGACACACACTAAATGTCCATCTGCTGCTCATTAGACATGAAACAGTGGAGTTAGCATTCAGTCCACTGATAGTCCACCTCTCTGTCGTTCTCACTTGTTTTTCCTTTTCTCTTTTTTCTTTTCTTGACATGTTAGACCACCCATTAACCAGCCAACTTGCAGGACAAATCAGCACCTAATCACATTCATACACACAGAAACACACACAGAAACACACACAGGGACGCGGGAGGAAGTTCGGAAATGGGTTGCTGAGACATGCATGTCTACTCACCATGTCCTCCCAGACACACAGAGGGGTCGTTGTGTTTGGAAGCCCCCCGGCTGCCCCCCCAGCTGCCCCCCCAGCTGCCCCCTGAATTCCCCCCCACTGTCTCTTTTCTCTACCCTGCAGGTATTACGGCCAGTGAAATAGCTTTCCTCTAGCAAACAGCCTGCAATGGCATCTGTACCGACGTGTGAAGTTTATAATCTGACGTGATTTGGGAATTTTTTACAATCTGTCCTGATTTGGGAATCTGTTACAATATGTAGTGATTTGGGAATCTTTATAATCTGTCATTTGGGAATATTTTATAATCTGTTATGATTTGGGAATATTTTACAATCTGTCCTGATTTGGGAATCTTTTATAATCTGTCACGTTTTGGGAATGTTTTATAATCTGGCCTGATTTGGGAATCTTTCATAATCTGTTATGATTTGGGAATATTTTACAATATGTCCTGATTTGGGAATCTTTTTATAATCTGTTGTGATTTGGGAATCTTTCATAATCTGGCGTGATTTGGGAATCTTTTATAATCTGGTGTTATTTGAGAATCTTTTATAGTCTGTCACGTTTTGGGAATGTTTTATAATCTGTCATGATTTGGGAGTCTTTTATAATCAGGCGTGATTTGGGAATCTCTAACAGAATATCATGATTTGGGAATCTGTTACCATCTGGCATGATTTGGGAAACCTTCAATTTCTGATGTGATTTAAGGATCTATAATCTGCAGTCAAGAGTGAGAAGAGGATTAAGGAGGAAGGAAGGGAGGGAAGGAAGAAGGGATGATTAGATGTTAACATGAGTTAGTGAAGTGTGCAAGCCTTTATAAGATGTTGAGAAAAAGCAGATGGAGGTTAAGGGATCTAGGGAGGGGAGAGAGGAGTGTTAACAATTTAACACGGGTTAGTGGAGTGTGTAAATTTTAGGAAGTGAAAGGAGGAAGTGAAGGATAGATAGATAGATAGAGAGAGAGGAAAATGAAAATGGCCCTTTTCAGTGCTGGTAACTGGACCTGAGAGTTGTCCAGCTTAAAAGGAAGGAGAGATAGAAGATAGCGCGAGGTGAAGAGAAAGGTGATCCTAAAGAGAAGGTGCATTTGGAGTGGTGTGTGTGTGTGTGTGTGTGTGTGTGTGTGTGTGTATGGGAGTGTGAAGGGGGTTTCAGTCTCTTATCTGATGACAAACAGGTATCATAAATATCCAGCTCATGGTTTACAGGAAACACACATACACACACACACACACACACACATATACACAAAAAAAAAAGAAAAGAAAACATCACCATAACATACTGCTCTCCTAACCATCACAGATAAAAGATTATGGCTGAGCAGATACACTATGGTTACACACACACACACACACGCACACACACACACACACACACACACACACACAGCTCAGCTACTTTTGCCACTTAGTTCATTCAATAGATCTCTAATAGGCGGATTTTAAAGAGCTGCAATAAGCAGTCGGTCACACACACTCAGATGCTGAATGGGCCTTTTGTAGTGTAGGAATGCACACACACACACACACACACACACACACACACACACACCCGTAGCTCGACCATAGTTGGCCTCACATACTTGTAGGCATCTCGTTTGTCGTCGAGATAAGCCGAGCTTGTGCGAAGCAAGCGCCGTTGTGCTCACACACACACACACACACACACACAAGCATGACTGACAGATTCTTGTGTGTGGAAGGCTTTAGCTCGGATCTGACGATTTCTCGCCACATTTGTCTGACAGCGGCTCACTAAGCCTCTGCGGTCTGCGCGTGTGCGTGCGCGTGTGTGTGTGCATGTGCGTGTGTGTGTGTGTGTGTGTGTGTGTGTGTGTGTGTGTGTGTGTGTATAGATCTCTGAATGGACATATGAGGCTCTAAGCCTCTCCCAGGCTGCACCTGAGTCCTGCACTCGTTGCCCGATCACGGCGATATCCCAGCATGCCTCTGTTTTCTCCACACAGAGTTGAGGATAAAGAGTTATCACGCTGGCGCTCTTTTCTTCTCCTCCGTCCTCCGTCCTCTTTTCTTCTCCTCAGAGTTTGCTTTCCGTCTTCTGTCGGTTTTGGACGTGAGACGAGACGAGGCCTGGTTGTGTTTGCCGAGCGAAAATCCCCTCATGTCTCTCCGCTAAGTTTCTCTCACAAGTTGCGTTTCTGTCCAAATGTTTTGCAATGTTTCCATCAGCTACTTGTTGTGTTAAATATTCATAACACTTCATAACAAAGACTGCGGGATTGTGGGTAGTCCATGCACACGGACTTTGTCCTCCATTTTTCAGCACTGATTCATCAATCTGTTTTTGATTAGAAACATCATTTCATTTAATTAAATTCCTCTGAAGGTTTATTTTTCTGTTTCTGTTTTTTTTTTTATCTGAATGTGTCTGTTCTGACAGATCATCTCAGACAAAATCATTTGTGCCCTTTTGTGTAACTTTTAATATTTTTAAAAAAATTTTATTCATCATGAACTGCCATTTTTACATAATAATAACATTTTACTGACGTTGTTAACTGACATGAATAAATCACAAACTACAGCATTAATACATGATTATGAGTAATGTAATTTTATTTTATTTTTTAAATAAACTAAATAATCAGACCAATGTTCTTACCATCAACAATTAAGTCCACAATGACCAACACTGTAAACACACATACACAAAAATAAAAAAAAAGAAAAAAATTCAGTTCAATTTTATTTGTATAGCGCTTTTAACAATGGTATTATTAATGAAAAATCTAAATTTTCGGTAATTTCTTTTTTCTAAATTCTTTTTTCTTACATTAAAGTAAACCACATGTAAACATCACATTTATACATTTAACTTGGTGAATTGTATTTATTTTTATTATTTTTTGCACAGATTACAGTGAAATTTTCACAGACAGAAACAAAATGTATCAGGTGTTCCTCAGGGCTTGACTTTAGGGTATGTCAAACTTTGAGTTTTTATGTTTTGGCCAGTTTTCTCGGTGGCTTGATGGAGGTTTGTTGATTGTTACGTGTCTGTAAAGCACATCAAAACATGCCTGAGATTTTACGCTTCACAAATAACCTTGATGTGACTTGATAATGTCTAAAAACACTGGCGGAGGCTGCTCTGCAGTGACGTGGAAAGAAGGAATATATGGATTTATTTGAGTTTCATCGTTGTTATTTATCCTGATTGTTGTAGAAATTGGGGGTGGGGTTTGAGGAAATATCCCTAAATAAACTATTCTAATTAATGTATTTTTTGATGAAGTTGGATACTAATATGATTGTTTTTAAATCATTAACAGCACAATCTTCCATCAACCACAATAAATCTTGCTGTGTTGATAAGCGTTACGACAGATCCATTGAAACGTTAAATTAAGAAGCTCTAATGGAGAGAATTACGTTTTATCTGATAAACCAGAGCTACTCTTTCTTTCTCTCCTGCAGTAAACCTCCTGAGCTCAGAGTTTAGCTAGCTAGCTTTAAAATGGAGATGGGGGGAAAAAAGCTAGTAGCCAAAAAAATGTGATTAAACAAATTAAGAGACATGTTCATTCAAAATTTTTATTCCTATGTTTATGAACATCATTATAGCACAGTTACTGCGTAAAAAATGTTATCTGAGATTGAATAACGTTTTTATTGGAGTAATTGTGCTATAATGGTGTTTATAAATGGGATGTATAATGAGCTGTGCTGTATATGTGTTATATTAACCATCCTCCAATTTGGAAAAATATCCCGCCCAGCTCCGCATGTTGTTCAGACATATTTGTATTCCTGTACAGTCTAGAGACGAGACGGTACGTGGCAATGCGACAAAACATTACTAAGTAAAGAAGGGAGTAAGCTGTGCTTCGATGCTGGTTTCCAGTTTTCTTATGAATAAGTGTGAGAAAGCAGCTTGTCCCGACTCTCCCCCTGAAGAGCCTGTGTTTATTGAGGCCAATTAAGGGTGTGAAATGTGATTGTGCTTGGCAGGTGAGAGAAGGTTATATATATATAACACCAGGTTTGTTAGCGTTGATTCACAGAGAGCTAAAGTGAGAGAAAAAAAATGGAGAGAAAGATGATGCCACAGAGTGTTCACTCGATGTAGTGTGACTCAGAGAGGAATTTTTGTTCATATGTCGTGATATTTATAGATATCAGATTCATTCAGTCATGAAGGGTCTCACAGGGCTGTCTGATGTATCGTTTATTAATTATCACGATGAGATTCTGATGTATTGCTCTGCTCATATATTGCACATGATGATGATGGTAATGGTGATGGATGGCAAAAATATTTTGTGTTATATTGTATCAGGGAAAAGAGAAGATGGCAGATGGTAAACCATTTTGTTTTATTTCCACGGCTACCTGCTGGTGTCCAGGGCTCAGGACAGATCCATCCCATCATCCTCCAATACTGTTTCCAACAGCGACCACCTGCAGTCGTCTGATTGGTCCCTGGCTGTGGTTTCCAGTGGTAATGGGTGGAGGCCTGAGGCCAGGTGTGTGTGTGTGGGCAATGCCAGATTTCTTCCTGATCCAGACTTCACAAGGGAGGCTAATGAAAGCGCTTTAGGGGTGTGTGTGTGTGTGTGTGTGTGTGTGTGTGTCCACCCCAATGTCCCAAAAGGTTCTCTGGCACCATCGGTTGGTTTAATACTGAGAGATTACGCTTCTCCTCTGAGGTAATGCCTCACAGGAAAAAGAGAAAAAGATGAAAAAGCGGTTGAAGCAGTGGACAATTTAACCCACTGAGCAGTTACATCTTTATAACACACAGATCCGGAAATTGCAAACACCGTCAAGGTCATTTACAATGTCAAGGAAAAGTGTGTGTTGAAAATTGGGGAAGTGGTCATAGTGCACAGATAAGAAAAAAAAAAAACAGAACAAATAACAACATATTACATCACACTGATATTGAAAACAAACACAAAACAAGCGTGCACACACACACACACACACACACACACATCAACAAACACTGGCATTCTCCATCAGAACAAAAAATATTCACCATGAAACTCCATGAAACACCAACAGTCACCATCAAACCCCAACATTCTCTATTAAATACCAACACCTGACCACCGCACACTGACATTACACCATCAAACACCAATATTAACCATCAAACACCAACATTAACCATCAAAGTCCAACATTCTCTATTAAATACCAGCAACTGACCATCGCACACTGACATTACACCATCAAACACCAACGTTTACACCAACATTAACTATCAAACACCAACGTTTACACCAACATTAACCATCAAACCCCAACATTCTCTATTAAATACCAAAACCTGACCATCACACACTGACATTACACCATCAAACACCAACATTATCCATCAAACACCAACATTTACACCATCAAACACCAACATTAACCATCAAACACCAACATTATCCATCAAACACCAACATTTCACCAATATTAAGCATCAAACACCAACATTTACACCATCAAACACCAATATTTACACCAACATCAACTTTCAGAAAACATTTCACCATCAAACACCAACATTACATGATTAAAGACCGACATTTACACCATCAAACACCAACATTTACACCATCATACACCAACATTTCACCATCAAAAAACAACATTTACACCAACATTAACTTTCAGATAACATTTCACCATCAAGCACCAGCATTTCAAAATCAAAGACCAACATTACACGATCAAACATTCAACCATCAAAGACCAACATACACACCAACAATTGCCAACAAACAGCATTTCACCATCAAACAACAACTTTACACCACAAAAAACACCAACATTACACTATCAAACACCAACATTTACACCAATTGTCATCAAACACCAACATCAATCACTGATATTTACAGTAACTTGTCATCAAACACAAATTTACTATCAAACACCAAACATTCGGCCACATCGTAGAGTGGGATCATTGTGTATAGCACTGAGTAAAAGAACAGAGAGTTATAGTGAACACACACACACACACACACAGGTGTTAAACCCCAACCCGAGTGTGTTGGTCAGTTGTGAGTGTTGTGAGAACAGTGTGTGTTGTGTACAGTGTGTATTGTGTATTGTTATTGTGGTTCTGTAGGATTTTATTTCCGAAATCACTCCCAGATTGTCACTTCGGAAAAACAACGGAGCAGTGTCTGGATTTTTTTTTATATTTTCCCAGGACTGAAAAATCCTTAGTGGTGTTTTTCCATTGCAAACTCGCATAATGAGCGTCACATCGTAAATATATGAGCACAGGCGTGAAGCGTAACACACGCACACACACACACACACGTCCCTTGCTCGGATAATGAAGGACTAACATCATGGAAATTGTCGCCTTTCCGTTATCGATTTCTCGCTCGTTCTTTGTGGCGTGTCGAGGAACAGAAAGCCGGAGCGCTGATCAATAGCCTGGAAGTGCTGCTTGTTGTTTTTACTCCTCTACCTCCCTCTCCCACTGTATCTCTCCCTCTTTTCTTTCAGGATGAATGAAGGATCTGCCCCCCCACTCCTTTCTCTCTCTCCACTCCTTGTTTCCTGAGCAGTGTGGTTTTTCTTTTCTCCCTCCGCGAGTGTCTGGGTGTTTTTTAGCGAGTGTGAAATTAGCGCCTGAATGGCGTCGCTGTAAAGAGGCAGGATTAGCGTCACTCACGCGTCGCTCTTAAAGACAAATTAACCGCTCATTCATCTGAGATCCAAAAAAACAGACGAGTGAAGGAGAGAGGGAAAGGAGGTATTTAACCACGAGAGAATGAGAGGAAAAACAGACAAGCCACTTAGCCAAATCTCTCTCTCCTTTCTTTCTTTCTTTCTTTCTTTCTTTCTTTCTTAGTTTTCCTGTCTTTTCTTTCTTTTTCTCACTTTTTTCTCCTTTTTTTTTGTTTTGGAGCTTTTTTTTATCCTTTTGTTGCATTAGTGCCTTTCTTTCACTCTTTATTTCTTTATTTTTCATTTTTATCATTTATTTTACTTTCTTTTTTATTGTTTAATTTTTGTCTCCCTCAGTCATTCAGTCTCACTTCTTCTTCTCAGTCCTTTCTTTCTTTCTTTCTTTCTTTCTCTCGCTTTCATTTTCTTTCTTCACTCTGCACATTTCTTCACCGTGTTAAATAGCACACACACACACACACACACACGGCATGGGTGACTTTACTAGCAGTGTTTCTTTGTGTGTGTGTGTGTGTGTGTGTGTGTGTGTGTGTCTGTGCATGCGTTTGTCTGTGTTTGTGTGTGTTTGTGTGTGTGTGTGTGTGTGTGTGTGTGTGTGTGTTTGTGGTCAGCACACAGTGGAATCTGCTCTGTCCATTTGGACTGCGTTTGGCTGGAACTCTGTGGATGATCACAGCTGACCTTCCAAATGTTCAGAACCAAACTGTAGAGAACTTTTCCCATCATCCACCAATCACGTCGCTCGATAACTGTGCCCACAGCCAATCAGATTCAGCGCTGTGTTATTCCATTATGAGATAAGGGGCGTGTCCTAACCACTAACGAGTGACGATGTTCAGAGCTCAAAAGCTCAAAGCCTAATCTGCAGCTAGCTAGCTCAAACAAGCTAATTTATTACATCACTGTTATTATTTTTAAACTAAACTATTTTAATAATAAAACTTAAAATCTATTTAAACTTGACACATAATGTACTTGCAGTGCATTATGGGTATAGCATTTAGCTTTCCTAGCATATTCTAGTATTTAGAACAGACATAAACTTTTTTCCTTATATAGGAAAATAAGCGGAGTGACTGTTACCGAAGTGTTTGATTCTCCTTTTACCATGGCAACGGACCAACAAAAACAGTTTATTTATTTATTTATTTAATAGTGTATTTAATAAATAAAATACATTAAAAGATTTATAAATAGTGTTCAGGTCACATTTGTACGTGGTTTCAAAGTGGATTAAAGCTCCATTTCTGCTCTAGTGACCGTCACAGGTCCGTGGAGGTTCGGACTACTTGGCGTACACACGCCTGCCTCGTTACCATGACAACCACTGAGTGTAATGCACTTAAGGAAAATAGAAAATCGGATTTCTTTAGAAATAAATCAGATTCACGCGGCGGTGTGAACGAATCTGAGGGCACGGATTACAGCAGCGTCTCTGTTTTTAAATCTGAGAAAGAATTATTTAAAGTTTATTATGCGCACAAAATCAGTCAGTGTTGCGCCGAGGATATGACTGTGTGTGTGTGTGTGTGTGTGTGAGTGTGTGTGTGTGTGTGTGTGTGTGTGTGTGTGTGTAGCCTTTGGCAGATTGAAGTTGGCTCTCCAGTGCAGCAGCTGCAGTGTAAGTGGTCCAGGGCCTCATGGGGGGTTTAGTGTGTGTGTGTGTGTGTGTGTGTGTG
This sequence comes from Pangasianodon hypophthalmus, assembly GCF_027358585.1. Taxonomy (NCBI): domain Eukaryota; kingdom Metazoa; phylum Chordata; class Actinopteri; order Siluriformes; family Pangasiidae; genus Pangasianodon; species Pangasianodon hypophthalmus. The sequence goes on along the minus strand of NC_069712.1, from coordinate 2,765,399 downwards.
TGAAGATTCTGGGAATAGGATTGACTTTATATTATTGCGGTATTTTTTAAATGTATTTTATGTTTTTTTTAATTTACTTATTTAGCCGGCTTATTTATAGAGCACAACATTTACATATTTACGCATAAATAACTCATTGAGAGAAATTTAAATTAGGAGAACAATTTGAATAATAAACTGATTAAACTGACAATAAGTGAAAAGTGCATTTAATCTTTTTTTATTTTAAGAAATTAAGAAAGAATCGTAATAATAAAAATGATTAAATGCACAGTAAGAGAAAAGTGCATTTGTTATAAAAGAAAATTAAAAAGAAGGAAACAAAGTCCAAAGTAATCTAACGCCATGTATTTTTTAAGATATAATATTTTATTATAAATGTAATATGTTACAATTTCAATTATTTAAAATGCAAATTTAATTTTCTGTGGATAGAAAAAACACATATATACACACACACACACACACACACACCAGGTAGTTTTATAAAACATTTTTTAACATTTCTTAAAGGTGCAATAGTCAATTTTTTAAATTTCTTTCTAATATAAATAACCTAAAAAAAGATAAAAATACTGATTTAAGCCTCGACCTCAGAACACTTCCACTACACGGCTGAGGAAACCTGTCTGTAAATCATTATGAGCCGAATTTGGCGTGTTTGTACTGTTATAACTCGCATCTGAGTGGCTGAATCTTTTAGCTAACATGCTTATAGCAGACTTTAGCGTTCATAAGAGTTTATTAGAAGGAAATCAGGACAGCGACTGCACTCGGAAACGTCCTTGTGAATCATGTAAGCCGAACTCTTTGCGTGTTTATAGAGTTATAACTCGGCTTTCATGCAGTTAAATGTCGCTTAAAAGTGATGTCATGAACTCTAGTTGAATCCCCGCAGGTTCTGGGGGGCGGAGCTTTGTGTACACAGGGTTCGAATCTTATTCAGCGTCTCGTATTTAACCGTTAGAAACCGCATCTTGACAAATCTTAGCGAATGCACCTTTAACCAGCATTTCAAGTTTAACAAACTGAAAGCATTTAACCAGCGTTTTTTTTTTTTTTCCAGACTGTCTATGTGTTTGAGTATATATATTTATGAATGTATGAATAGCGAAATGAGTAACCTACTCTTCAGGGACTTTACGAAACATTTTATTTAGCTCTATTAAACAGCAGCCATGAAAATCCAACACACTTACACTACTAGTTTCGTTCTTCACAATGTTTGCGAGTTAATTTTAAACGAAGAGCATTAGCTAGCTACGTTAGTTAGCTTGGAGGGAGTAGGGTTGCGTAGCTAAAGTACGCTTTTTGTTTTCATTGCCTCAGAATTCTTCGTTAATTCACAAAACTGACACACAGCATAAGAGCTGTTAGCTGTTCCGCTCACCTAGCTTTGCCTAGCTGTTATTTTCCGCTAGCGATGAACTCCTTGTCCTGAGTTTTATGTTTAAGATGTTTTATCGCTTGTGTTGTAGGAAGATGCTGTAGTTCCTCCTCTTGATATTTTGCGTCTTTGATCGTGAAATACGTCCAGATTCGTGTCATGTAGACATTAGTGCAACAATGTACACTAGGTTTACGTCAAGTAGTAAGAGTTAGTATCAGATGTTAATGCTTTTACAGGTACGAGGAAATGAGCGCAGTGTAGGTATCGATTCATCCCTTTTTAAATAAAGTTCTTGAAACATTTTTGAAGCACAACATATAACATAAGGCAACATACGATATATTGTGTTTTGCTGTTTGAATTCAGAACCGCTAAAGAAAAAAAAATGGTAATTTTTTGCTTTTCAGTAGACTGAGTGAAACCCGACTACATTAGTTCACTCTGTACTGAGTGAGTATCATCCATATCTATTGTGTGTGAGTGTGTGAGTGTGTGTGTGTGTGTGTGTGTTTAGGTTTGATCCGATCTCCTGCTGGTGTGCACTGAGCTTTTCTCAATAGTTGCATTGAATCAAGTCTTATATTGTTGCATTTGGTATTCCGTCTCAGCGTGAATCCCAGACAAAAAAAGAGAGAAAAAGATTTCAGCCAAGTTTAAGTTCATGTTTATTGTCATCTTCACTCCAAGGCATTAAAATGCAATGAAATGCATGCGGTTGGTCTGGCTGTGGCATCGTCGTAAAAATAAAGAAGAAAATGTCATTAAAATTTTATGAAGTAGGATAAAATATAGTGTAAAATACACTGAATACATTAATAACATAAAAGAGTGAATACATAAAAAAAACAAACTAAATCCCACGATGCATGCAGATTTATATGGAGATATATATATATATATATGAATTTTAATGTGCACTTATGTATACGTTCATGCACAGATAAAATCTATGAATGCATGCACATATACAATGTGCTATAAGAAACTAATACGCAAGTGTGCCTGCATGCAAAGAGTCCATGTCTGTGCTTGTGCATGAATGCATGTTGGATTTCCTGTGTGCATATTTTGAAATTTTATGCATGCACATTAAACTGATCTTTTATACATGCACACGTGCATATAATTTAAATTCATGTGGTCGAGTTCATGTTATTGTGTTATTGTTAACATTTCATATGTGCATATGTTCATGCATGCATATTATAGCTTGTGCATCTGTGTGAATACATGCATACTGAAATGTGTGTTTATGCATATAATCATGCATGCATATTGTACTTCATGTGTGCATAGGCTCATGCATGCCTGTTAAAGTTTACGTGCATGTGTGCATATAATCATGCATGCATATTAAATTCATATATGCATATGTTCGTGCGTGCATATTAAAGGTGTGAATGTGTGCATGTAATCACGCATGCATATTAGAGATAAAGTGCATGTGTGCATGTGTACACATGAATCTAACTGAGTCTGTGCTCTACTAGCACTTTGTAGCTAAACAGAGTTTGAAGATAACAAAAAAAAAACATTAATAACCATATATCCATGCACGTAAGTCTGGTCTTATTCATGTCTTATTATCTCTTATTCATCTTAAATTATGCCTGACTCACACATCGAGTTCAGGCTGGAATATTCACATTAAATTTGGCCGCGTGAACTCTAAGAGCCGAGTGAAGGCACCATGACTACTTTAACCCAGTTAACTCTAATAATTCGTCAGTATCATCTGTATCTGGTGTGTGTGTGTGTGTGTGTGTGTGTTTAGGTTTGATCCGATCTCCTGCTGGTGCGTGCTGAGCCTTTCTGCATTGAATAAAGTCTCATATTGTTACATTTGGTATTCGAGCACAGCATGAATCCTTAGAAAAAATGCAAAATAGTTTATTGTCATGTCTCCACTCCAAGGCAGTAAAATAGAACGCTCGGGATCTTATAGCTACATCAAGTTACTACATTTCTCTCAAGGTCCTTTTCACATTTGCTGGGTTTTTTCATACTCTGGGGTTGTTTGTTGTGAGAGTTCAGTACTGTTTCTAGAGAACCGATCCTTGGTCCTTGTGATGTTGGTGGTCTGGGGCTCACTGGGGCTCAACAGAAAGCGTGTGGACGCTAATCGCTCTCAGCGCTGCGTACCGAGCAACGTGATTGGCTGAACTTTCTGTTGCAAGTTAGGTGATGGAGAGGAAACGGTTGCTATGATCAGCGGAGGAGATGAACTCTTTACACTGCGTTCACACTAGTGACAAGCGACATGTGAGCTGAGATTTTCTCAACTTTATGCTAATTAGCTGTGACGCAGTAAAGCGAGAAATCCAAACGATTAGCTCGAATGATTCCTCGGATCTGTCTTATGGAGCAATATCGTGTGATCTGACGTTTTTCCATTTGCTCTCTCACACCTGTAGTTTCTTCCTGCAATCATTTCCTGTGTAATGCCGCACTGGGAAGAAAAAAACAGAAGAAAAACTTATAATCATCTCATTCTGTACTATACGACCTGTTATTAAATGCGTTAGAGACATTATGAAGAAAAATAAAGCTTGGAAGGAAGTAGCAGAGATCGTCTGTGCCTCTGCAGAGTGCATGTAGGTGTTACAGGTAGCTTGTGCTGCTAATCTGCTAACATAAAGCCTGGTGTGAAACATAAAACAACTGATTCGTCTGTTATTTCATTTCTGTTTAACTAGTTAGAAGAAATTATTATATTATATTACAGATATATAGGTATGTAGGTATATGGTGGTGTCTCAGGTGAGCATACAGTTAGCTTGAGCTGCTAATCTAATAATAACGAAGTTAATATGAAGCATGTAACGTACATTAAGCAACCAATTTTCACACTTTCTTACAATATTAGATTAAAAATGTAAGATTTTTTATTGTCAGATACAGAATTATATACAGTGTATAACTTGCAGTGAAATGGAAACCTGGCCTACTCCTCTTTAGACTGTGCATTAAATACTAAATTAAATTTAAAATTTAAAAATCAGAAATAAGATAAGAAATATGAAATATATGTTCAGGAATGTCGAATTTAGTAAATTTAGCTCTAGTAGCTAGAACTCCTACATGATAGCATCCAAAAAACGCTGTTCTACTTCTCTACGTGAGTGATGGTACTAAAGGAATTTAAGAATAACATGTCGGCCATTTTGCAAACTTGCGTGCAGATTCGTCTACGTGAAAGAAAACTTGCGATTCTAAGCCCCGCCCACAAACGAGCCCAGAATCAGTCTTGAGTACAGACTCGAGTGTCAAGTGTTGAGTGTAGATTAGCTAACGATGATTTTAATATAAATGGTACAGCGTTATTAAGACGTCCTCTTAACCACGCCGTATATCAAGAAGCTTGTAACGTTCTAGCACATGAAGAACGTTCTCCGCTTTCAGAGCTCCGCCCCTTTCTCAGAAGCTTTCTGCTGAATTGTGGAGCAGGTTTTTATTTTTTTCCCCGCTGTGTGATGCTCAGTGTCTTCCTCGCATCGTGAGTGAAATAAATGTCCTGGGATTTCTTCGACGTTGAGTTTTTCTTTCCTTTTTCTTTTGACATTTATTTCGGGAAGGTGTTCTAGAGTTAGAGAATAGCTCAGAGAGACGTCTCGGAATGTGGAACGTCAACAGAAAGAGCTGCGAAATATCGCCAAAAATCACGCCATTTCCCCCAACGTATTATCTGAAAATAGAAAATGTGTGTGTGTGTGTGTAAGTGAGAGTGTGTGTGTGTGAGTGTGTGAGTGTTCATAACATCTGCATATCAAAGACAGATCTTCCACAGCAGCTTACAAACTCGAGCCTCTTGATCTTTCGGCATTTTCTTTAACATTTCTCCTGTGTGTGTGTGTGTGTGTGTGTGTGTGTGTTAAAGATGGAGTGTTCTGAATTCACAGCACACAGACACAAAGGTCTTATGCTGGAGATCTTAAATATGTAGATGTTAAACACACACACACACACACACACACACACACACGCACACAGATCATAGAACAAGATTGGAAAATATCTGAATGCATACTTTGAGAGATTTCAAGTGTGTGTGTGTGTGAGAGAGAGAGACAGAGAGAGAGAGAGAGAGAAAAGAGAGAAAGAAAACTCTGTCTCTCTCTCTCTCTCTCTCTCTCTCTCTCACACACACACACACACACACTTTGTCCTTTCCTGCTGTACTTGTTTTTATTAAAATAAAAAGTCAGCTCCAACAGAATCAGCTTCTCTTCGGAATAATTCAAATGTTAGCTAACAACTGCAAAATGTCAGACTTCACACACGAGCGTGTGTGTTTTACAGATTTCACACACACACACACACACACACACACAGAGAGAGAGAGAAATCTCATTGATTATCCTCCCATGTGTTCACCTTCTTTTCTTAATGATGTCAAAGCTAAAATAATAACAGGAAGTGTAGATGTGTAAAAACAGGAAGTGATGGATGAATAAATAGATTCTTGGGATGGATGGATCGAGGGGTGGGTGGATGGGAAGATCGATGGATGGACTTTAATGATCCCAAAAGTGAAATTTAGGAATTTTTGTTATTTGGGATGATTTTTTTTGTGTGTTTGTGTAGATGTGTAAAAACAGGAAATGTTGAAGGTGGATCAGTCTATTGATTTTGGGATGAATGGATGGATGGATGGATGGATAGAGGGATTTTAGGATGAATGGATAGATGGATTTTAGGATGGATGGACTTGACTGATCCCTTACGGGAAATTTGGGAATTTATTCTTTAACTTTGGAATGAGTTTCTTTTCTTCATGTAGATTTTTAAAAACAGGAAGCGATGGAGATGGACGAATGGTTGGATGGATGGACAAATGGATGGATGGACTTTAAAGATCTCTAAGAGGAAAATTTAAATTTTCCCAACCAATGACCCAACAACAATGAATTTGTGTGTGTGTGTGTGTGTGTGTGAGAGAGAGAGAGAGAGAGAGAGAGAGAAGACAATGTGTGACGTTACACTCCTCTAGCCTTACACGGCTATTCTCCGCTCGTTTGCGAGCGTCTCATCAGCGTGGAGAATCGTTGTAAATCGAATCGCAGGGCGTTGAGCAGGAAAAGAGCGGAGCGTAATGGCGGAATTATAGATCCCCCCTCGTTCACTTCGGCCTCGTCCCAAATTCACTTAAAGGGGAATCCGTCTTCATTTCTGTGACGCTGATGTGTTGGTGGGATTGCTCAGGCCCATTTGTTTAGTTTGTGTGTGAGAGAGAGAGAGAGAGAGCGAGAGAGAGAGAGAGAGAGAGGGAAAGAGCGAGGGCGAGAGAGAGAGAGAGAGATCGATCGGGTAAGGATGAACTCATCCTGAGAGGAGGAGGTGTAGGGTGAAGAGAGGATGAGATAACAGCACCCAGTCATTATCCTTCATCTGGTGTGAGAGAGAGAGAGAGAGAGAGAGAGAGAGAGAGAGAGAGAGAATGTATAGAAATAAAGATTGCAAAAAAGGGGACAGTTTTTCATTGTGATTTTCAACGAGAGGAGAGAACATGGATGGGAAGGATGGGAAGAAGGGATTAAAGAGGGAAGAAAGTAACTGGCATCAAAAGAGTAGATGAGAAAAGAGAAAGAGAAAAGAGAGTGGGATAAAAGGATATCGAAGAGTAAAAATGGAGGAGAGTATGGAGAGAAAAGAGAAGAAAATGAAGAGAAGAGGAGAATAGAAACTGAGAAGAAATAAGAATAGAAAATATTAGAAATGAACAGAGCTAGAAGAAAGAAGAGAGAGAAAATAAAGGCAAAAATGAAACAAGAGAAATGAAGAGAAGAGAAAGAAGAATGGATAAATAAAAAAAATACAGTAAGAGGGAAGAAAGGAGAAGGGAAGGCAAGAGATAAAACGAGAGAAGAATAAGAGAACAGGAAAGAAAGAGGGATGAAATGAAAGGAGAAATAGGATAGAATGAAAGAAAATATTCATAATTAAAGAAGTGGGGAAAAGGAGAGGAGAAAGAGAATGAAATTAAATGAAGAGAAGAGAGGAAAAGAAAAAGAAAGCTTTGACCTTTGACAACTATTTGGATTCTCAGTCTAATAGCTGTGTGTGTGAGAGAGAGAGAGAGAGAGAGAGAGAGAGAGAGATGTATATGTGTGTGTATATGATGAGTATTTGCAGGAGGTGTTCATTAGTAATGGCGCCCCACACTGAATGCATATATCTGACCTTTACAGATCGATCTCTCACATCAGCTCACAGCTAACATTAAATATTTAACATTTCATAATGACACACACACACACACACACACACACACACACACCACGTCTGAGTAATTACACACCTCCATTCCTGCTTTATTTAAAGTTGAGAATAATCCATACCCTCGCGCCGTGCTGTTAATCAGCTACATTAAGAATTTATTTAATCATTACTGTTTAACTCTTCAACTATAACAGTTTATTTTACTTTATTTTTGTATTTTCTACTTACCTGTTTAATTTAATGTTTCATGTATATCTGTTCATTTGATTAAAATTTTATATTTTTATATTTCCTGTTATGAATATGAAGATGAATTTAAACTGTAGATAACATTTGTTTTTATTTGAGATACCAGTATAAAAACGGCAAAAATTATGTTCTATATTTAGTATTATTTTATTTTATATATCTTAAATACTACTACTAATACTACCACTAATAATAATAATAATAATAAAGTTTAAATTAAATATGTGAGAGAAATCAGAGTCATGTGATTGGGGGCGTGGTCAGAGCTGTGATGGGCGTGGCTAGAGTGCAGCTTGACAAAACAGACAGTGTACATGACTTTTCTTGTATCTGTTTTTCTTTTCTTGCAGAGCTTTGTCTATTGTGTCCAAATGACACACACAAACACACACACACACACACACACAGACACGCACGCACACACACGCAAGAACTTATCTGTCAGCACCCGCATAGGGGTGTGAGGCGAACACACTTCCATCCAGACGATGATACATCTCATGTGTCTGAACATGCCGAGGGGGTGAGAGAGTGAGAGAGACAGAGATCAGGCATAGGGATAGACAGGAGAGAAAGAAAAAATAGAGATGGAGAGAGAGAGAGAGAGAGAGACAAAGACAAAGAGAGAGACAGAGATGGAGGTGTGAACAGAGAGACAGAGAGAGAGAGAGAAACGGAGAGAATCAGGCATAGGGATAGACAGAGAGAAAGGAAGATAGATAGAGATGAAGGGAGAGAGAGAGAGTGACAGAGACAGACAAAGACAAAGAGAGAGACTGAGATGGAGGTGGGGACAGAGAGACAGAGAGAGAGAGAGAAAAACGGAGAGAATCAGGCATAGGGATAGACAGAGAGAAGGGAAGATAGATAGAGATGAAGGGAGAGAGAGAGAGTGACAGAGACAGACAAAGACAAAGAGAGAGACTGAGATGGAGGTGGGGACAGAGAGAGAGAGAGAGAGAGAGAGAGAGAGAAACGGAGAGAATCAGGCATAGGGATAGACAGAGAGAAAGGAAGATAGATAGAGATGAAGAGAGAGAGAGAGAGAGAGAGAGAGAGAGAGACAAAGAGAGAGACTGAGATGGAGGTGGGGACAGAGAGAGAGAGAGAGAAAGTGAAAGAATCAGCCATAGAGACAGACAGAAAGAGATAGATATCTGTGTTTGTGTGTGTGTGTGTTTTTGTTACTAGTGCTAACATTTTTTATTTAACAAAACACAAAAGTGCGACTGAGTTTTTCCTAATTGTCGTTCCAAGATGGCCGGCGTCTCCCGGTGTGCATTAGCAGTGTGTGTTCCTGCGTCACTCTCTGACTCCTCTCAGTGCTGTACGCTCTCTTAAATACGTCTCGGTGTCTCAGAGGACGAGTCGCGGCGCACTTCAGAGTGTGTGAGACAGATTTATTCACACGTTGTCCTAATGGAGAGCAGATATGGAGAGCGTCCTTCAGGCTACAGCTCACACAAATCCACTGAGGATCTGATAAATAGATAGAGAACGTGTGTGTGTGTGTGTGTGTGTGTGTGCGCGTGTGTGTGTGTGTGTGTGTGTGTGTAGGTGCATGTGGGTGTGTTTTGCTCTTTGTGTGCACTAATGATGTCCACAAGTTTGACCTTGTGGAGACAGTGGGCTGGACTTCATAAAGAAAATGTAATACATTTTCACACAAAATTTATTTTCTTTAAAAAAGAGTTTAATGCAATATCTGTGGAATGTTCAAATGGAAACCACACCCCTTTTCTAGCCCCGCCCCTAAGCGCTAGCCATAGTGTTCCTGTTGAGTTAGCGTGTTTACGAGATCGGCCATTTTGAAAGACACAACATATATGAAATTATTCATGAAAAATAAAAAATGAATAATTACAGATAGGATCCGATTGTGTTAATGTGTCTTAGATAATAATATAGAAAAATAACATTATTACGTTAAAATATTCTATTTTAGTAAACAATTAACAGTTGTAATTTTTAATTCCTTCCTTTGATGGTGACATTCTTAAAAAAATTATTATTATTATTATTGTACTTTTACTTTGTCTTTACAGACTGTTACATATTATATATTTTAAAATATTTACACTATTATTTTTTCTTTTTGTCACTGTTATTATTTTATTGCATTAGTAGTATTTACCTATTTTACTTTATTTCTGACTATTTTTGTTCTTTATTTCTCTTATTTTATACATAAAAATACATTAAAAATAAAACCGCAAATGAAATCAGTTAAAATATATTTTATAATAATAATAACATTATTATTATTATTATTATTATTATATATAATAATAATAATAATAATTCAATTGCATTGATTAAATAATATTAATTAAATAAACCACTTGTTACATGTTTATAATTATTATTATTTTTTAATATTTTTATTTATTATTATTTGTTTAATACATATAAATAAAAACATTTATAACATTTCTGACAATAATTAAAGTTACATCAGGTGAAGTGTCTCTTTTTTTTTTAAATGTGAAAGCTTTACACTTTACAGAAATTAATTTGCATATAAATATTAAACAATACAATTCCATGCCTACATTTACTGGGAAAAAATACATAATAAAAGGAAAATAAATTAAATTTTTACAAATTGCAGAAATGTCCTTGAGAATATCGTTCAAAATCACAGTTCTAATGTCAGATAATTACAAAGAACATAGTTAAATTTTTTATTTGTTTTAAAAAAAATTTCTTTGACTATTATACATTAATAACACGTGTAATAAACATTTAGTAACACATGTATAAGTATATCTGACTCGCTGATTTCTTATGTCTGTATTTGAACCCTGACAAAGTGCATATTTAAAAAGCAGTTGTGTGTGTGTGTGTGTGTGTGTATACTTATATTCTGATTTTTTATGATTGTGTATGACATCATCATCGTGGTGTTTGCAGTGCATTATGGGCCGCAATCATTTTTTGGCAGCTTTCAAAAATACTCAGACACAAGAGAAAAGGTTTCATTACTCTCTGCAGTGTGTGTGTGTGTGTGTGTGTGTGTGTGTGTGTGTGTGTGTGTGTGCGAGCAGAGTGCTGATGGCGCACCCCGGTGTGCCACCGAGAGAGAAATTGAGGGGGGGTAAAGAGAGTGTGTGGACAGGAAATGAGTTTGAAAAAGGCAAAAGCAAGATTACACACTGCGGTGGATTAGTCACACACACACACACACACACACACACATACATTTCATTTTCCTAATACTTCCCTCTTGCTCTAGGTTCACAAGTCTACACCTGTTGGATGTGTGTGTGTGTGTGTAGATGGAGAGCGAGAAGCAGTAACACACACACACAAACACACACACACACTCACACACACACACACACTTAGGATTCCTCACCATAAAAGGACAAAACATTGAATTCTTAATGGAAAGTGGTATGCTGTATGAAATTACACATCATCCACAGGTCATCACCAAGCGCTGGTGTGTGTGTGTGTGTGTGTGTGTGTACGTGTGTGTATGTGTGTGTGCGCACATGAGAGAGTTTGGCTGTTCTACACTCCTCTGACCTTCACAACTCTGCAAACACAACCCAGTAATTAAAGGGAATTAAAGGATTTGTTGTTTTTTTCCCCTCCCTATTCTCTCTTCCACACACACACACACACACACACACACACACACACACACACACTCTAGTTTTCTCTCTCTTTGTTTTCCCCTTTGTAGACAGTTCAATTCCAGAGAGCTTCATTAGCATGACTCTTTTAAGACATTGTAAATAAAGCATTAAAAAAATAGCAATGTAAAGTTGTGGCCTGGTTCTGCTGACACGGTGCCGGAGTTCTCCGGAGAACCTTTTAAAGATCCAACTCGCATTTACTAACGAACTGTGTAAAAATAACGAGCTGGACATAACGAGTTGTAGCCCTGACACACCGCCATCTAGAGGACAGCTCCATTTTATCCCACATTAAATTGGACCTCAGACAGCATAAACAGTTCATCATACACACCACTGCAGCCCTTAATCACTTGAGTCACTCTGGTTGTTGCCATGGTGACACAGTGACTCAGACGCCAAGCATCTGACATGATCGGTTCTGGCACCTGAGAACCGGCTCTTCTGCAGTGCAAAGCAGGAATGTTCCACTTTTTTCCATCTCAGATACAGTACCGAAATCAGAGTACTAATTATACCTGATACTGATCCCGTACTGAGTCACTACTGATCCCATACTGATCCCATACTGCTCCATTAATGATCCCATACTGATCTCATCCTGCTCCATTAATGATCCCATACTGATCCCATACTGCTCCATTAATGATCCCATACTGCTCCCATACTGCTCCATTAATGATCCCATACTGCTCCATTAATGATCCCATACTGATCTCATCCTGCTCCGATACTGCTCCATTAATGATCCCATACTGCTCCCATACTGCTCCATTAATGATCCCATACTGCTCCCATCCTGCTCCATTAATGATCCCATACTGATCTCATCCTGCTCCATTAATGATCCCATCCTGCTCCCATCCTGCTCCATTAATGATCCCATACTGCTCCCATCCTGCTCCATTAATGATCCCATCCTGCTCCCATCCTGCTCCATTAATGATCCCATACTGCTCCCATACTGCTCCATTAATGATCCCATACTGATCTCATCCTGCTCCATTAATGATCCTATCCTGATCTCATCCTGTTCCATTGATGATCCCATACTGATCCCATCCTGATCACATCCTGATCCCATCCTACTCCCATCCTGCTCCATTAATGATCCCATACTGCTCCCATCCTGCTCCCATACTGATACCATATTGATTCCATACTGATCCCATCCTGCTCCCATACTGATATCATATTGATTCCATACTGATCGCATCCTGATCCCATACTGATACCATATTGATTCCATACTGATCCCATACTACTCCCATCCTGATCCCATCCTGCTCTCTTACTGATCCCATCTTGCTCCCATCCTGCTCCCATACTGATACCAAATTGATTCCATACTGATCCCATCCTGATCCATTAATGATCCCATCCTGATCCCATACTGCTCTCTTACTGATTCCATCTTGCTCCCATCCTGATCCCATACTGATCCCGTATTAATCTCATACTGATCACATCTTGCTGCCATACTGATCCCATACTAATCCCATACTAATCCCATATTGCTCCCGTACTGCTCCTATACCAATACCAATTTAATAATAATTCAATACTGATCCGATACTGACGCACCTGATTCGACTCTCTGCAAGCTCCTGTTTCTGAATTCTGTGAGATATCGTGATTGGGATGAGTCGTGTCCTGTATTCACAGGCAGTCTCAGTCTAAAAACTAAAAAAAAATCAGTGTGACAGAAAAAGTGTCCAATATGATCCACATAAACTGTGTGTGTGTGTGTGTGTGTGTGTGTGCGATTATGGATTTGTTTTTCAGTTTCACACGTTAAAAAAGGTTTAAACCTGGAAGGTAGAAGATTTATAGAAAAAAAAGAAGTCTCATTTACAATCTGATAGGGAACGTATCTGGTTTAGACTGGCATAATGTTAGAATGGATTAGAATGGAGTGTGTGTGTGTGTGTGTATCTGTGTGTGTGTGTGTGTATCTGTGTGTGTGTGTGTGTGTGTGTTTATTTCTTCATTCCCTTGTCCATCTCTCTGCTTCCGTTTCTCTCTTCGTGCTCTCTTCTTTCGGATTGGTTTGATTTTGATGTTTTATACTTTTATGTTTCTTTTTTTTTACGTTGGTGTTGATTTGCGTTGTGTGTGTGTGTGTGTGTGTGTGTGTGTGTGTGTTCTGTAGGTTCTCCCATGCCATCCCCTCTCTGCAGTCCATCTGATCACTCACTCCATCCTCCGCCCCGCAGCGCCGAGTCCGAGTCGGACGACGAGCTCACACACACGCACTGCAGAGAGCACACACACACTGCGGCCCATGGTAAGGGTGAAGAGACATCCCTTCATCTCTCTTTCTCTATCCTTCTCTCTCTCCATCTCTCTCTCTTTCACTCTCTCTCTCTCATATCTGTCCCTCCATCACTCTCTTCCTCTCTCAATCCATCTTTCTATCTCTTTCAACCTCTTTGACCTACATAGCCCTTTGATGCCTTTTCTTGAACAGGGGGTGGAGTTTAGCTGTCCATCAAAGGAGGGGGCGTGGCTAGAAGACAGGAAGTAGTAATAGACATGAATCACACCGTCTGTACATGTCGCAGCTTTACGTGATCGGTGCAGCATTAATAAACTGGAATTACAGTAATTATAAGCTTCACATCTTTGTTCAACTTCACCACACATCGGTTGAGGTGTGTGTTTCCATAGAAACAACTCATTTCCAAAGCCGGCTTTTGAATTTGTTTAAAGTGGAATGCATTAGCCAAAAATAAATAAATAAAGTAAAACAGTCCGTCAACAGTAAGTCCTTAAGAAGCATAGAAACAACTAGTTAGAAATGACTCCATAGAAATGACCTCTTGGAAACGATTTCTTAGAAATAATTCCATAGAAACGACTCCATAAAAATGACTCCTTAGAAATGATTGCATAGAAAGGACTTTTTAGAAATGACTCCATAAAAATGACTCCTTAGAAACGATTGCATAGAAAGGACTTTTTAGAAATGACTCCATAAAAATGACTCCTTAGAAACGATTGCATAGAAAGGACTTTTTAGAAACGACTCCATAAAATTGACTCCTTAGAATCGACTACATAGAAACGACTCTTTACCGAAGCCGGCTTTGGAATTTTACTCCGAGCCTGTTTAAAGTGGACTGTATGAGCCAAAAATAAATAAATGAAATAAAACAGTCCATGCACAAGTCCGTAAGAAGCAATAACTACGATTCCTAATAAACAACTCCACAGAAATGACTCCATAGAAACGAGTCAGTAGAATCAGCTCTAAAATTGTACCTATAGTTGTTCATGTCTTTTTTTTTTTTTAAATCAGCAGTGTCTAAGAAAAAGTCACTAAATTTAGGGAAAAAAGTTCACTAACACCAAGGAGGAGAGGCTTCTGAGACACAGGGTCCAATTTTTTTGGGACTGAAACTATCTTTTCTTCACTGCAAAAAAAATATTATATCTTAGCAACAGTATTTCTAAACATTTTATTAACATTAAGGTTTATTAGAAATAATCAACTGAAGTAAGTAAAATTATACCAATAAAACAGATGATGTCGAGGTACAATAAGTAAAATTGTCTACAAATAGGCATAATAATAATATAAGTGTGTATTATTTATTGTTTTATTTACATTTATTACTTTACATATTGTATATTACTGTATTTATTATTTTATAATTCTTTTAAAATAGTCTCATAATGAGAAATATTAGATACATTTTCTTGTATTTTTTCTTTTTACATTAATTTAACATTATCCTCACTTTATATCTACACATGCTCTCCTTTATTCTCTCTCTCTCTCTCTCTCTCTCTCTCTCTCTATCTGCCAATCTTTTTTCTCTCTATTCATTTCTGTTCTTTCTCTCTCTTCACTCTTTTCTCCTTGCTGGTCTTCCTCTTTCTATCTTCTTCTTCTTCTTCCCTCTCTCTTTCACTCTGATTCTCCCTATACATCTATTTCCATCTCTCTCTCTCTCTCTCTCTCTCTCCTTTTTCTCCCCTCTGGCTATCTCTCTATCCTTACATCTCTCTCTCTCTCTCTCTCTCTGTCTCTCTCTCTCTTGTTATCCATCTTTTTTCACTCTCTGACCCCTTCTTCTTTCCTCTGGCTACCCTCTCTTTCACACTCTACAACTCTTAATCTCACTCCATCACTCCTTTTCCTTCTGTAATCTATTTCTACCTCACACACACACACACACACACACACACACACACACACACACACACAGTCCTTTCTTACACGAGTAAGCTGCGTTGAGGAATGTGGAATCTCTTATCGGGGAATGTCGTGTGAACGTTTTTGTGTTAAAATCTTCCTCTAACACGTTTTCAGGGTTTTTACTTCCCATTTCTGAGCAGCGTTAAGCACTAGGCTGCATGTGTGTGTGTGTGTGTGTGTGTGTGTGTGTGTGTGTGTGTGGCTTTGTACTGGAATGAACGGAGGCAGAAAGTCTGGCAGCGTCTCTCTGATTGATACAACAACATTACTGTAACTACAGCGGGGTCCAAAAGTCTGAGTCCACTACCAGGAACTGGTTTTTATTCCATCAGGTATCAAACACTCAGATCAGATTTTACTCCACTGATCCTCACCGCTTCAACATTCCAACATCCTCCTCCTCACACACACACACACACACACACACACACACACACACACACACACACACGCGCACACACATACACATACAGTCACGTTTATTTTCTCTTACAGCTGTGGAGATGTTTATTTTATACAAACACTGGGAATTATTGTTGTGGTTGTGGTTGAGGATTTAATCCTGAAATTACACATATCCGTATTCAGACCTCAGACTTAAGCTCTATTCAGAGAGATTTACACAGGGGCGGGGGCGGAGTTTGCCTAAAACAGAGGTGTGTCTCGGTTCCATGTGACTCTGATCTTGAACTTTTTTCTTGCGGCTCGAGAGAGGATTATGTCCAGCGCCACTGTCTCATAGTTTGATGTAATCACAAAATGTCATACTAAAATGAATAGTTATGTTTTAGCTGTAAATACACGTATAAACACTATGGAACACCACTCGAGAACAATATTAAGTACGTAATTATGACACTATTAATGTGTAATATGTACTATATGTACTATTAATATTAAATACATAATTATGACACTATTAATGTGTAAAATGTACTATATGTACTATTAATATTAAATACATAACTATGACACTATTAATGTGTAATAGGTTCTATATGTACTATTAATATTAAATACATAATTATGACACTATTAATTAATTAAAATTATAGTTCCTTTAAAGTCCTTTAAATGGAAAAGATATCCATGGAGACAGAATCTCACTCAGAGACATTGCTTATCTGAGGACTGAAATTTTTAAGAATAAAATGATAAAGATTCTCTGTTAGCGTAGCAGAGGATTGGTCAGCTTATCCTTCAAATCTCAGTCAGCTTATCCTTCAAACTGTGGGCGTGTTTTCTTTGTGGTAGATCGCATCAAATTAACACAAACATTGGCATTATTTTATTCATTTGACAAATCAAAATAGCGAATTAAAAGTGCGATAAAATTGGATGCAACCCATGCACACACACTACAAGTTCATGATCTCGATTTCAATAAATAGTGCATATGAGTAAAAAAAAAAAACATACAATATTATAATGTGCTGGATCATGTGCTATTTTATACGTTTCATTCTGGATCTGGAACTTTGGCAGGCGTCACATTTGAGACTCTAACATTATCTAAGCATTTATATAATGTTTATTTATAGACGTCCCTACAGCGCTGTTACAGTGTTTTTTTGTTTTTTCATAATCTTTTAAAAAACATCTGCTTTTATAATAGTTCTCACACTAGTCAGTGATAGAAACACTAATGTTAACATTTCTACAGCTAAAAATATTGTAGCAACGTTGCTGGAACATCTATAAACGTTACGTAAAAAAACCTTTTCAGATCATCTAGAAAACTTGACAGACTTCTTTAATCAAAAGTTCCTAGAGCCTCAAGCTTTCTCTGGAGAATTTAGAGAATATCATCAATAAGCATGGATAATATATTATAGTATTACACTTCAGTTTAATCTTGAAGTCAATTCTTTTGTTATTTCAAGTCTTTATTTCTAAAAAATCAACTACCATTAGAACAGTAAGACTTTTGTTCGACATTACAACCGACCACATTTTACTGATCACTTATTCTTTCAAAACATGAACAAAGCTCGAAGAAATATACGGCATGAAGCCATGGACATTTTTTTTAAATACAGTGATTATATTTTCCTCCATAAGACTCAATGAGTCACATTTAAAAAGTCTGAAAAGTTAAAAAGTTTGTTTTCCTGTTGAAATATAGCATATGGAAGTGCAGAGATTCTGAATCTCATACCCAGAAAAGTGTACAAAAGACATCAAACACTTTGTAATTCATGGGCATGAAGTTTTTGTTTAGAAAGAGTTCTGTTAATCACACATTATTAGCAAAGATGAGAGGTCTGATTCCAAACTAACTAGCCTCCTTAACATTATAGTTAGTCTTGTTAGTTTAGCAAACTAGCTGCATAAACGATTCATACTAGCTGTCAGGTGGTCATACGTTAGCTAGTTAATTTTAAACACAATTACTTTACGCGTCTATGAACGTGAATGTGACTGTTAGCTAGGAGGAAAGCGAGTCACGTGTCGGATATGTTTATAAACGTAGCGTAGCTGCTCGGACCAAACGTTCAGAACTACGATGTTGTCTACACTGAGAATGTAAACAACACTGCCAAAATAAGAAGCTCAGAGTGAGCCTCAGTGTGTGAACTGCACCCATTTTATCTCATAAGTGCTGCAAACACTGTCTATCTAAGGAGCTGCATTGTGATTGAAACACTGACTGTTTTGTATTAGTGAAGATGGATGGAGTGAGATTGGAGAGAAACCATTTAACAAAACGAAAAACACTCACTTTTCAGATATAAACCATCATTTATACCTGACACACACACACACACACACACACATTGCGAGTCTGCACTGCATTCCTGTCATCCCGCTGTGTGTCTGCTCTGAGAGCTTCAGTGCCTCCAGTCTGTCTGCATCAGCATCACGAGAGTGTAATGTACTGTGTGTGTGTAATACCCTTCAACCCAGAGTTTAAGAGGGTAACACTGTCTCTCACACAGCTCTACACACACACACGCACACACACACGCACACACACACACACACACAGAGTACAGCAATTGGTGCAACGACTTAAACTGAAAACATATGAGTCTAGATGCACATTAAAGGAAAACTCCAGTGTTTTTCATCTTAATGTCTATCCACCACTTCTGTAGTGTGTGTGTGTGTGTGTGTGTGTGTGTGTGTGTGTGTATGTGAGCGTATGTGTGTGTGTGTGGAATACAAAAAACCTTTGTATTCCAAACTCACTCATAATAGAAGTGCAGCTGTTGAATTTCTTCAGTACACATTTAAAATAATACAAAATCAGCAATAATATATTTGAATTCTGGATTCTGATTGGTCAGAAGCTGTTGATTATTTTCCTATAACAGCATGACGCTGCCCTTAGTAACCACACATACGTTACACACACAATGGATAGGTTAAAATAAAAATTCCTAAAGTTTAAAGTTTTCCTTTAAAGCTGAAAACCCCACCCCTAAATAGAGATTGACCAATCGTAGCTTAGCAACTGTAACTAGGCACCTCCAAGAAGCGTTTAGGAATTTACCTTTAATGGATAAAATATTAAAAATGAAAAGAATGCCATCCACACGCACCCGAAATTTTACAGACGGTGTCTTTTAAAGTCCTTTCAAGGGAATTAATTAAAATAACGTGAGCAGAAGGTCAATGTGGGGAAAAAAATCAGTGCTGCAGGTTCTTTTAAAAAAAACATCTCGAGCTGGAAACCTCATTAGAGACGCTGAAAGTGTGTCAGAAACCACGCCCTGTTCACTACATAGTGCACTATTTTGAGAACGAACCCATTTTATAGTTCAAAAGCATATCATGAAGCAGGCAAAAATTACCCACAATGCACTTTGCTGTCCACTAGAACCCAGTTAGTAAGCTGAGAGCTCTTCATTATCCAGTGAACCGTAAGAGTGTAGTGTTATTGTGCCATAAAATACAAGAGCCAATCACGTTCCAGTATGCAAATAAATACCATGCAACTCCAGTTTACCAGGAAAAGGGGCGTGGCATGTAGGGTTTGGGAATCTGCATATTTTGCATATTCATAGACTATAGATTTCTTGATGAGGGCAAAAGTATTGGCACCTCTGTCTTTTTCTGTGTATTTGATTTTTAAATGATTTATTTGTCTATCTTTTGTAAGCGCTTTATCCTGGTCAGGGTGGCAGGGAATCTTGAGTGTATCCCGGGAATACTGAGACGGAATTCGTCCTGAATAGGATGACATACTGTTGCTGATTGGCTGATTGCTTGAATAATAAAAAATATTTATTATTATTATTATTATTATTATTATAACTAAAACTACACACACACACACACACACACACACATATACACTGTATATATGCAGCTGGATTTTTTCCAGACTTGCAGTAGTAGTTATATATATAAATGTCTCTCTCTGTGTGTGTGTGTGTGTGTGTGTGTGTGTTCTCCCAGCAGGCAGCTTCCAGTTGGAAAGTTAACAGATTTCCTTTTGGTTCCTGAGGTTAACATTAGGGTTAGATAGAGGGGTAGGAAAGCGGAATTTGATACACATCGCGTGCGTGTGTGTGTGTGTGTGTGTGTGTGTGTGTGTGTACATGTTCATGTATGTATTCGTGTATATGTGTGTGTGTCTCCAATCTAAACCAGATCTGTGTCGCTTTTCTCATAATGGAAGAGGCTTTTAGCTAAAGTGGCTCCTTTTCTTAATAGCCGTGTGCAGTTATGGCCAACGCGGCTCCAAATCCAAACCCTGACCTTACCGGCAGCCTCCCCAACTCCACTCCAACTCCACTTACACTTCATTAAGTGCTCTCCGCATACATGCACGTGTGTGTGTGTGTGTGTGTGTGTGTGTGTGTATATATATATATGTATAAATACACACACACATAGGTATGTGTATGCATATAGGTGTGTGTGTGTGTGCTATTGATCAACAATCGGGAAGCTGTAACAACTCACTTTTCCGAGCGATCGCCTGCGTTGCATAAGATCACCACTGAGACGAGAACCGAACAAAAGAGAAAGACAGAGAGAGAGACAGAGAGACATAGAATCAGGACAGAGTTGTGGAAAGAGAGAGAGAGAGAGAGAAATAAAATAAGAGAGACAGACAGAGAGAGAGGGATGAAGGAGTAGAGAGAGAGAGAGAGAGAGAAGAGGATTATTCTGGCTTTAATAGACTGAGTGGATCAGAGTACACACACTCTCAACTCCATATTAAACACACTCGCACACACACACACACACACACACACACACACACACACACACACTGACTCACACACACTCGGGTAAAAGCAGACAGAAAAAGAAAGAAAAAGTGAGACAAAAATAAAGGGAGAGGTGAAAGATAAAAGAGACTCTCACCGCGCACACACACACACACACACACACACACACACACACACCATGTGGATGAGATTATATGTGTAAACTGATCCTCGTGTATATTTGACCTATTACGGCTACATAAGGTAAAAATATTCTGTGTTATTTGGCTGTAACTGACCTGCGCTGGCGACGAGCCGAGTGACTCCACGGTGCTTCTGTGGAGGTAAAAAAGAAAGAAAGAAAGGAAGAAAAATCTTAAATATAACTACTACAAAAATATACAATAATAAACACAGGTGGTTTGAATATAGCTCCAGTTTTCCCACTGTCATAAAAAGCCAAATATTCCAAGAATTTAAATTATTTAAATGAAGCGTCATTTAAATATAGTCTCCTTTATTTATTTGTTTGTTTGCTTGTTTGTTTATTTTCAGTAGTCATAGGAAGCCTAATATAAAAAATGTCATTCAAAGGAGTGGTTTGAATATAGCTTGATTTATTAAGTTATTATTATTATCATAAAAAAGACTTAAATAAATAAATAAATAAATAAATATTTTTGTATGAACCAAGCACGTTGTATAAACCCTAATTAAAAATAATAATAATGAAAGGGGGTGGATTAAAAACAAAAAACAAAAAACAAACAAACAAAAAACCCTAAAGCCTAATCAAAATAAAGAAATATATATTTTTTTAAATTAAAGGGGGTTTATATATTTTTTTACACTAAATTAAAAATCTTTGCAATACATCAATATCACAGTGTATTAACATCCTGATCCACTTCTCTGTGTGTAGTGGTTAATAATCCTTTCTTCTAATTGAACATTAAAATAAATTTTTGTACCAGTCGTTACATTTCCTTCCTTTATTACTTAAAAATTATAATTTTTCTATAAATCATTTAAATAATTTAGAATCGTTTTGCGTACCAGCGCACCATTGCACTTAGTTAGCAAAAATCTGGTGTATTGTGAAAATGTCTTGTGTTATTTTTGACATATTGCACACTTACACTTAAAACGCAAACAGATTATCTATTAATTAAATTAAATTACATTAATTATTTAAATGAATTAATGACATTTTTTAAAACCTGCATGCACCAGTTAGTTTGATAAAGTAGTTCACTAGAAAGCATACAAATTTAGTAGCCTAATTATTGTGGCATGGTGTAATTAATCATGAAGTCAGGCTGTAATTAAACATTAATTAAACATTAATTACACATTAATTAAACATTCAGTCTCCTGAAATTAAAAAGCTTTGTTTCATTAACTCTTGAAATGTTTTATTTCTTAAAGCTGGTTGTCATATATCTTTTTTTTTTTTTAGTTTTATAAGGACACTCGCTTTGTCATTTTTAAGTGAATCTGAAACTCTAAAGGAGTTTAATTTAAACTTAGAAGTAGATTTTTATTATTTTATATTTTTTATTTTTCATTCTTTTGTTTTGTTTTGTTTTGTTTTTTAAACCCATCACCAGCACACGTCTCTGGCGGGTGATAAAGACTTTGTTAGCAACATTTTTACAGATTATTAAAGTTAATCTAAGAGAAGAAGAGAAAAAAAATAAGGAAAGGAGTTTAAGAGAAAGAAAAAAATAAGTTAAAAAAACAGAAGATAGATAGATAGATAGATAGAGAACATTGGTTAAAATAGTGATGTCATATACAGTATCAACATGAATACAGGTTTTTGTTTAGAGCATCTGTACAGATGTTTGTTTGTTTGTTTGTTTGTTTGTTTTTGTTTTTGTTGTTGCTAACCTGTCACCACCCCACATCTTCGGAGGACAATAACTTTGCCAGCAAGAAGAAGAAGAGAACAAAGTGAAGGAAAGAAAATTAAGAGAAAAGAAAAAAAGAAAATAAAAAAGGAGAGAATATTGGTTAAATTAGCATTTTATATAGATATATATATTAAAGATTTTTTAACCCACTACCACCCTTAAAGACTTTACTAGCAATATAAGCATAACGTTACAAGAAAACTAATAGAAAGAAAACAATAACGTAATAAATAAATAAATGTAGAGAGGAAAGAATATTGATTAAATTAGCAACATGTTCATGAATGTGGATTTTTTTGTGATGTTTTATACCAACATGAATCCAAATTAGCTGGAAATGTTTTGTTTGTTTGTTTGTTTTTGTTTTTGTTTTTTTAACCAATCACCACCACACTGGTCTTCGGAGGACAGTAGGGACTAGCAGCATACGTATAAATGTATATTTTTGTAGACTATTAGCGTCACTTGTAAAAGAAGAAATAGTACCTAAAATAGTGTCCTTTAAAATCATTAAAGAGTGTTTTCGCTGCTTTATCAGCGCGATGCTTTTCGTGATTTGATCAGATAAATGAAAAATCAGTCGCGTTTTCGAGGAAAGAAATGAAACATGGCACAATACAGAGAGATTTAAGGAAGCCCAGGAACTCGTCGGCTGAGAGTGATTATCGTTTGGCTCACACACACACACACACACAGACACACACACAGACAAACACACACTCACAGACTCACACACACATTTCGATCACTTTTGTCAAACTCACTGAGCATGAAAGTAGCAATTTTACAGCACAGGAACTACAGTAACATTTACTTGAGCTGCACGAGGCGCCCTACACACACACACACACACACACACACACACTGCTGCAGCTTTCACACACACTTTTTCACGTTTTTACTTTTTTTTTTCTAGCCAAATCTTTCCTTCAAGGACAGTGAGTTAGAGGGAGAAATGATCCGTACTATACTACACACTGAAACAGGAAGTGTGCCATCTGTCTTACACACACACACACACACACACACACACGCACACAGTGCTGGTGTGTTAGGGATGGTTAAAGTTCATTTTAGCGGGCGGAGTTAATGTTTGTAGCTTTAATCAGTACTTTACCGGTTATTTTATATAGTTTACAGTAAAATATGTTTCACCTTCGCTTGTGAAAAGTTTTTCACGCAGGTTTTTTTGTGAAAAGTTCTGCAGGTTTTTCACGATATCTCTTTGTCAGTAACGTGAGCGCGGTATTTCCGGTCTTACTGTGTTTTTAATTTCAATTACATTCATTTAGCTATAACAATAACGTGACCAGACATGGCATTTTTAATGTTTCTGTAGGTATTAAAAAGTTATAAAGATAAATTTTCTAACATTAAGTTATTTAGAGTGACATTTCTTGCATGATACATTTAACATCAAATTTCTAATTAATTCTAGATTTCTATTATTATGATCTTTTGTAACATTTCAAATGCAAACTTCATCAAGTAGCATTTCATAACATAGCATATCTAATATAACATTTATAACATCTTAATTCATAAGGAAACATTTCAATATCAGTTTCCTCAATGTAACATTCGCAGTCTAACATTCATAACATGTCAGAACATGACGTTCATTACATAGCAGTTATAACGTTTCATAACATAACATTCAAAATATAGCATTCACAATGTAACAATCATGACATTTCAGAACATAACATTCATTATGTTGGATACATAATGTTATATTCATTACATAGCAGTTATAATATAACGTTTCATAACATAATATTCATAATGTTACATTCAAAACGTAGCATTTATTATAACTTAACATTCAAGAACATAACATTCGTAACATTCAAAACATAGCGTTCATAACGTAACATTCATAACGTAACATTCATAATGTAACATTCATAACAACCGTAAGTTATAACATTTCATAACGTAACATTTCAAAATGTAGGATTCATAACCTTCATGCCGTAACATTTCAAATCATAACATTCATTACTTAACATTCATAATGTATCATTTAAAACGTAACATTGATAACATTCAAAACATAGCATTCAAAACGCGGCATTCATCATGTAACATTGATAACATTTCTAATTTGACATATTTAGTGTAACATTACTAACATGACAATTCTAGTGTAACATTTCCATATTATTAATTTTATTGTAACGTGACATTTTTAGCGTGACGTTTGAAGTGTAACGTCTGTAAAATGGCGTTTCTAATGTAACATTTCCGATATGTCGTTTCTATTGGAATGTTTCTAATGTAACATTGCAGAGTTTTTAACGTGTTGATTTTAATGTAACTACGTATTGTATGCTTCTTGTGTGACATTTTGTGTGTACGTTTTAGACATAACTGCTTATTTTCACAATTTCTAACGTGACGTTTGTAATGTTACATATTGAACAGTGATGTTTCTCACGTTACATTTTAAATGTGATCTTTCTGGCTCAGGTTTTGAGCGTAAGGCTCCTAAGGTGGCAGTTTCAGCTTGACATTTTAGCGTGTGATTCCTACCGTGACGTCTCTGACATGACATTTTAAGGTGACATTTCTAATGTGTGATTTTTAATATGTGACATTTTGTAACATCGTGTTCCTTCTGTAACTTTCCTCACGTGCTGTTGTTGGCATTAGTGATACATTGCATAATTGATTTGTTTGGCAGAAATGAAATTCTGAAAGTGTGTGAGAGTGTTTACTGTCTGTTACAGCAGAGTTGCATGGAGCGAATCCCGGGTGTGTCCACACACACACACACACACACACACACACACACACACACGCTCTGCTGTGTGGGAAGCAGTAGCACCTCTGCCTTAGCTGCTGAGAGTGTTGTGTCATATAAAGCTGATTGGTTCGGTTTGCCTTTCCTCATTAAAAAGTGTGTGTGTGTGTGTTTTGCTGAAATTTGAGCAGTGAGCAAGGTCTCCAGGTTTCTTCCAATTAAAAAAAGCATCAGCACCTAAAAGTGTCATCATCTCTAATCTTTAAACCGTGATTATTCCTTATTTAGAGGAACTGTGTTAATTGGCGATCTTTTTGTCAGGCACAAGGTGTGTTCAGGGATTAACACCCTCAAGGGCTCAAGGCTGGTGTGTTTCTCAAAAAAAAAAACTTCAAGCTAGAGAAAGTCAAAATTAACCCTTTGTTCAATCAAGCACTTTAAAAATTTTACTGGAAAAAGGGTTTAGAAAAATAAAACATGAAGCCCTGTGCGCTTGTCTCAGAGAATAAATCAAGTTAAATTGATTACAATACATTCTCGATGGGATGCCTGTCCACCTTTCACACACACATACACACACACTCACACTCACACACACTCTCTGTCTCTCTCTCTCATTCACGTAGTGTAGCCAGTGTTCTTGGGAAGTGAGAGAAACCCGGAGCACCCAGAAGAAACCCACACAGACACGTGGAGAACATATGAAACTCCAGGTTTCACACTGCACACTGACTGTAATGCATCATGACCACATCAGGATATTTTAGACTAAAGTCTCGATGGCTCTGCCAGGAGGTTACAACTAGTTAGGTCTAGTTGTAATGGCTTCAAACATCCTCATCATCCTCATCAGTGTCTGTCTCCTCTTATCACCTCAAATCACCTCCTCTTATCAGGTGCTAAGAAGCGAGTTTAAACATTTGAACATTCGTTATATCTGAGGCATTTTGGAAAACGCTGTGGTGAAGCCGCTAACGCTGAATTCTCAAGAACAGCTGAAAAATGTGCTGTTTTCATTCCAACAATATACTTTGACGTCTCTACTTTAAGAGGACATAAATATATTTCACCAAAACAACATGGAAATGTTTTTTTTTTTTTTATTTAGGCTAAATTCTAACCTTGCTTTGTTTAGCCAGTTTAACAAACACACTCATATTGTCTAAAGATGGCTAAATCCTTGCTAGATAAGTATGATTTTCTTACGACTGCATCAAATTTTTGGAGAGTTTGACGTTGTAGTGAAACAGACATGAACCTTAATCAGTTTAGTTTGTAAACAGACAGCAGCTCTAGTGAGTTTACCTCAGGTGCTAAGAAGCGAGTTTATCTCAGGTGCTAAGAAGTGAGTTTACCTCAGGTGCTAAGAAGCGAGTTTATCTCAGGTGCTAAGAAGTGAGTTTACCTCAGGTGCTAAGAAGCGAGTTTACCTCAGGTGCTAAGAAGCGAGTTTACCTCAGGTGATAAGAAGCTAGTTTACCTCAGGTGCTAAGAAGCTAGTTTACCTCAGGTGCTAAGAAGCTAGTTTACCTCAGGTGATAAGAAGTGAGTTTACCTCAGGTGCTAAGAAGCGAGTTTACCTCAGGTGATAAGAAGCGAGTTTACCTCAGGTGCTAAGAAGCTAGTTTACCTCAGGTGCTAAGAAGCAAGACACTGATGATGCTGAAAATCGAAGTGAGAACTCATTCCCCTTCATAAATGTATAATTATTTTCTTTTTGTCAGTAATGTTGTTTTCTATCAGTAGATTAAGTTATAAATGTAGAGGTAGGTGGGGCGTCTTTCAGTGGAAATGCAATGAAATCTTTAAATGTGATTTTCTATTTTTCCCAGAAGTTTCCAGAACTATACGTAGAATATATAGTCTAGTATGCGGGATGCTTATCACCTTCACCTTCTTAGCACCTGAAATAAACTCACTTCTTAGCACCTGAGGTAAACTCGCTTCTTAGCACCTGAGGTAAACTCACTAGAGCTGCTGTCTGATTACAAACTAAACTGATTAAAGTTCATGTCTGTTTCACTACAACGTCAAACTCTCCAAAAATTTGATGCAGTCGTAAGAAAATCATACTTATCTAGCAAGGATTTAGACATCTTTAGACAATCTGAGTGTGTTTGTTAAACTGGCTAAACAAACCAAGATCAGAATTTAGCCTAAATTTAAAAAAAAAAAAAACACTTCCATGTTGTTTTGGTGAAATATATTTATGTCCTCTTAAAGTAGAGACGTCAAAGTATATTGTTGGCATGAAAACAGCACATTTTTCAGCTGTTTTGAGAATTCAGCGTTAGCGGCTTCACCACAGCGTTTTCCAAAATGCCTCAGATATAACAAATATTCAAAGATCTTTTTTTTTATTTTTAGATATTTGAGCTCAGTTTCTTTAATGAGCCTGAAAAGTCATTTACATCCTGAGAGCAATATAGTGGAATAACCTCTATGTATAATAACTATACCGTACTTTGCTCTATGTAGAAATACAAAATAAATAAATAATGAATAAATGAAAGAATTACAAAAAAATGATCTCTATTCAAAGTAAAAATCAGATCTGGTCCAAATCCCTCCTCACTTTCTGTCAGGAAAATTCCTCAGAATAGATTTTCATCAATATTGAGATGAAAATATGGCATACGGGGGATTTTTAAAATAAATATTCTAGTGATCAAATGTAAAGAAAAATAAAGAAATACCCCGAGGAGATTGGACGTCGTCTTTCTTTTAGCATCACAACATGACGACTTGATCAGAGCTCTTAAGTCCTGCATTAGAGGATTTTATTGTGAATTATTGAGAAGCTCAGTGGAGACAGAGATGGCCTTGAGCATTCTTGAGTTCAGATAAATATCCCGCGGTCAAACCAACAAGCCGTCGGATTTCACTCCTCATTTAGTGTGTTTGAACAAGCTTCTGTTTATCACACACATTCGATTGCTGTAATCTCATATTCAATTTCCTCGTCCTCCTCCATTGCCTCTCATCTACGAGGCTGCACTTTAATTCACCCTTTTATTCACTGATATCAGGGGACTCATCAAAATGGAGAATAATATCTCCACGACACGCGCCGCAATTACTCTGAATTATCACGCCTTATAAAACCTGCGGTTCAGAACAAAACGCTCAGCGTCTCAGGAAAATCGTAAATTGCCTCTCGCTGCTGTTTGGCAGTTTGAGAAATCTGTAATGCGCCGAATATCTGTAATTACACTTCTTTCTTTCTTTCTTTCTCTCTTTGTTCTGTCGTAATCCTGACAGCTTTCGGCTTTTTGCTCTTTTCTCGTGCACTTCCGGCTAGCAAACAGTGGCTGCTAGTCAACTCTGAATCTGTTTTCACACACAATGAGCCATGTTTACTCCGGCATGCACTAATGAGAGTATTTGCGCTGGTGGGCGTGGCCAGTGTAGCAACGTTCTCCTGAGAGCGAGCACGGAAATGAGCAGTTTAAACCTCGGTTCTGGGCAGATCAGAATGAAGAATCTGTGAGAAGTGTGTGTGTGTGCGTGTGTGTGTGTGTGTGTTTGTTGTGTTCAGCTGCTGGGATTAACTCAGTCTGAGATGCAGCTGTCGCCCAAATGGCCACATTCATGTTTCATTTAATTACACTGTTTTTATTTTCTTTCTATAACGTCATAACAATGCAGTTCAGAAATGAAACAACTCTCTTTCTATCTCTCTCTCTCTCTCTCTCTCTCTCTCTCTCTCTCTGTCTGTTTGTCACTCTCGCTCTCTCTCTGTCTTACTGATCATTATGTCTCTCTAACTGTCAATGATTTCACCATGTTTGCTAAATAAATAGTGGGCGGATCTTTACGTTAAGCCCCGCCCATTATATTGCACTTTTACATGGACTATTATAAATGCGTATGCGATATCTGGCCCAGTGTCTGTAAAATATCTTTTGAGTCATCGTCAAAGACAAAAAAGTAAATAAACAATAAAAATGCAGCTTGTCATGTTACTGAGAAAATCGTGAAATCGTCTGAATCCTGAAGATGTTGGAAAACTTAAAGTTACAGCTTTACCTCTGACACTGGAGACTCCTTCCGTAAATGTACACCAGCAGTTTTTGACCAATCGTATAAAAAATCATTGATTATGGTGATGTGTTGATCCAGTTTCTCTCCAAATCTCTCTCTCTTTCTCTTTTATCCTCACATCCCACTGATCTCATAACATCACTGGTCCTCGGCGTGTCAATATTTAAAAAGCACTCCTCTGTCCCTCAGAAGATCATAGAGAGGCGAGGAGATAAATGTCATAACCTGCTGCTATTTATCCTCCTCAAATAGCACAGCGGCCGAGCTGTCTCTCCACCGAGGGGTCCTGCTGGAGGGTCCCACTCACCCACACTCATCCACACTCATCCACACTCATCCCTCCGTTCTCTTTTCATCCCTCTGTTTCATTGCAATGACCCCATGACATTAATAACGATAAGAAAAACACAGCCACTTCCTGTTTGGAGAGGAAGTGCACCTGCTGGAAAACAGACTATTGTTAGCTTTAATTATGTCTCTTTCTTTAACTTCTCTGTCTAATGTGCTTTCTTTCTTTCTTTCTTAATTAATTTTTTTTTTTTGGTCTCTATATTTCTCACTCATGAAATCCCTCGCTCTTTTTCTCTCTCTCTGTCATAAATGGTGCAGCGTGTGTGTGTGTGTGTGTGTGTGTGTGAGAGAGAGAGAGAGAGAGAGAGAGTGTGACGGTGAGACGTGTCTCTGTTGCACTGCTGGTTATAACACGCGAGTCCAGCTGTGATCTCTCCATCTCTTCCCCTCTTCATCCCCCTCTCCTCTCCTTCATTAGTGGTTAGAAGGGGGGCATTGGGGGTTGATGGAGGAGTGTGTGTGTGTGTGTGTGTGGTGATGGAGGGATATGCTGTTAAATTGCCTATTAGTGAGAAAAAGAAAAAATATATCAGCAGGAGAGACCTTGAATCACCCCCCTTTTTCTTTCACACTTTTTCCTCTCTCTTTCCATTTTTTTTGTGATTGATGTCACCTCGACATGGCACACACACACACGCACACACACCTGTCATCCACAGGCACTTCACAAAAGAGGTATTTTCAATTCTGTATGGGTCGTTGATCAGAGGACACCATGTCCTGACCACACACACACACACACACACAGGTTGAGCTCTGCTGTAGTGACTGATTTAGCCTCCTGATACTCCGATACTGCTGTGTAGAGTCACTTTAATTCTTTACCTTTCACTCTCTTTTCCTTTTTTTCTTTCTCTCTCTCTCTCTGTCTCTTCATCTCTCTCACTCTGTATTTCTCTTCATCATTTTTTCTTGGTTCTTTTTTCTTTTCAATTCAATTTATTTCACTTCAATGAATTTAAGATCGCTTTATTGGCATGACTGTGGGCCAGCTCTCCCTATTCACTACTATTTTGTACTCATATCCCCATTGTGCTCATGAAATCCCATAATGCACTGCAGTACTTTAGTGCCTAAATGATGTACGTATCGTGACTGTGAATTCTGACGATGCCACAGCTTTCCATGGCCGGGAGTCTAAGAGAGCAAAATTGCCCGTGCTCTCTGGGTGGGAGGGGCATACTCTGTCTCCCCTGTCAATCACAGCGACACTAGCCAATCACAGGCATCTGTGAGCTCATGTATGTGGAAGACGACGGATAGCGCTTTCCTCTGTGTGTGTTACGCCACCTGTGATGCAGCAGGAGCAGCAGTTCAAAAAGATTTGGTTTCACGAGTCTCAGAGGAAGCACGTATTAGCCCTCACCCTTCCTGGCTGATAGCTGAGAGCTGGCTGGTGGGCGGGAACGGGCCAAAACCAAATTTTAGGAGAAAACGGAGGAAAAAATATAAAACATTTAATGTTGTCCATGAACACAAGTAAGTTCCTATTTTCACTTACGTTATAGCAGCTCTAAACAGTCTTTCAAAAGTTAATAAGGCCACAAAGCGTAGACTCCTTTCTCCTGAAGATGTCAGAAAACTTAAAGTTTTCATTCAGCTTTACCTCTGAATGTTACAAAGCACTGACACTGGAGACTCCTTCCATAAATGTTAAATAAACATCTGTTTACGTCAAGAAAACTTCACCATTTCAACGCTTACGCATGTTTTTTTTTTGTCTGTTTATCTAGAGCCTGTGCCATCTAAGTCCATGTGTATGAGCTGTTACTATAGTAACAGATAAAGTACACAAACGAGCGGTTATAGAAAATAAATCAAGATTGTCTGATCAAACAGAATCGAGATTTGACTTCCTTTTCGCTAAAAACGGAAATAATTCATCTTCGAGTATAAAACACTTCCTTAAAACTACTTTTATTTATAGTGTTGAGAACGTGTGTTCCCATGCAGTTTGTTTTTTTTAACTACTTTTAGCTCTTCATTTTGGAGTGTGTAGCTCTCCCGAGGAAACTGTTCGCATTAGCATGAACAGCATAGCTCGTATTTAGCCAAAAAAATGTTGTTTCCTAATTCCTAATTTTCAACCCACCTCACTGTTATTGTTTTATTTTAAATCAAATAACTTAAATCTAAAACTTTAAATCAAATTACTGTCTTCCTCCTCTCTCTCTCTCTCTCTCTCTCTCTCATTCTCTCTCGCTCTCTCTCTCGCTCTTTCTCTTTGGTATGATGTCATGGTTTTTGTGTGTTTGTTGATGACACTGAGAAAAGATGTAAAGCTTTTAACATGTCACACACATGACCAGGTCACAGTCGACCAATCAGCATCTCTGTCTCTCTGACTATGGAGTCTGAAGTCAGGTATGATGTCATGGTTTTTGTGTGTGTGTGTGTGTGTGTGAGTTGTGTGTGTGAAGCTTTTAAAGTGATGCTACACAATCAGCGTTATCTCTCTCTCTCTCTCTCTCTCTGTTTAATGTGAGATTGAAGTGTGTATTTAAATTGAAACATACACAGCATCCCTAGATGTATTCGATCAGCCAAGACAAAATGCTAATGTAGCTAACAAGTAATGAACGCTAATAGCCTCCACTTTAGCGTAATGTTTTCAGCGTCTCACATAGGCAAGCTGATGTGGTTTCTATAAACACGGACAAAACAACATCACGGAGATTTAAAAAAAAAAAAAAAACATTCGTAGCTCCTTCACTTTCTTCCTCTGTAACAGTTCATACATTCCTGCTGGCAGACTCAGGTAGGGGGCGTGGCCTAACGTGTGGAGGCGGAGATTATAGTACATTGGTGCAACAATCTTATATTGTATATAATTCTCAATGTATACATGTATGCTGTTGAATTCTGGATTCTGATTGGTCAGAAGGTGTTGATTAGTTTTCTAGAACAGCAGCTCTGATAGTAGCGCAGGGTTATATTAACGCTCTCAATACGTTATCAATTACATTATCGTTTCTATAGCAACAGCTCATTCACAGCTGACTTGTACGAAAGACGCTCCACATAAACGTACATAATCGTTGTTTTGGTGAAGTAATGAGACGTTCGTTTAACATTTATGGAAGGAGTCTCCAGTGTCAGTAGAGGTAAAGCTATTTCTCGGTCACATGACACAAATTTTTTACAAATTAATAATGTATAATAATATATTATTTGTTATTTTATCTTTAATATTATTTTTATTATAGATTTATTCTACTGTTTTATTGAACCAAACCATGTTTTTTTTATACAAGTGTGTACAAATTTAGATATGCTAATTTTTTTTTTTTTTAAAAGAAGCAAACTTCCGACACCAAGCACGCCTCTGCTGATCGACTCCATTTGTTTATAACCATCACTTTAAGACTCAGGAGCTCTTTTCTTCCTTTATCTTTAAAACAGCACTTGAATAAATCTTGTCTTCCGTTTCCTCCTTTTGTTTTTTGCGTCTATTGTGTTCACCGAGCGCTCTGACAGTAATTGATTGGACGACGTCGCAATCTTTTACAGCGGCGCGTCCTATTGAGTTTTTGTACCTGCGCGTCACGTCCTTCACAAACACAAGAAACTTTTTTTTTTGTGTGTGTGAGGCGATAAGAGCCAGAGCTCATTTACAGAAAGCATCAATGGATCATTAACATCCGGTCCACCAAGCAGCTCGGGTTTCTTAATTAGCGTCTCATTTACCCTAAAAGTCAATAAAGTCTGTTTGGGCAGCGTGTAAGTCTCCACTCGGCCTCATCCCGGGTTATTTTGTGGTGCTTGGGGGGAAATTAGATGTTGTGTAGCAGCGAACTGGATTAGAGGGTTAATAACGTCATACTTTAATAACCTGTTAATTTTTTTTTGTCTTTTATTACCGAATCCACTCCAGAGAACTGTTTTTTTCTTCTTCGTCTCTATATTATTAAACAGGAAGCCATTGGCATTTATTATATGTGTAGTTTTACAGATTTTGTTAGCCAGCTAGCTAATATGAGCTAACCTGATGGGATTTTTTGAGAGAATTAGTAAGATAATCATCATAGATTTTCATAAACAGCAGTGCTATCGCTAGCTAGCTAGCTAGCTAATATAAGCTAACCTGACAGGATTTCTGAGAGAATTATTAAAATAATCATCATAGATTTTCATAAATAGCACTGCTAACACTAGCTAGCTAGATAATATAGACTAATGTGACAGGATTCAAATCTTTATATTGCTGAAGCTAATTAGATAGCTAATATCAGCTGCCTTGAAAAGATTTCTGACAGAATTGTCAGGATTCCTGAGAAGATTCATAAATCATATTCATAAATGTTCATAATATTTACTGCTGATGATAATTAGCTAGCTAGCTATTGGCACTTATTATATGTATTTTCTTTTTTTACAGATTTTCTTAGCCAGCTAGCTAACCTCAGCTAATCTGACAGGATTTATGAGAGAAGGTATAGGTTTTACTTGTAAGTGTCAATACATTCACTGCTAAAGCTAACTTGACAGGATTTATGAGAATAGTTAAGAAAATCATCATAGATATTCATGATATTGATTGTGAAAGCTAGCTATTTTTCTCCTGATGCTAATTAGCTGGCTAATATGAAGTAACCAGACATGATTTCTGAAAGGATTTACAAGTTCTACTCCTAATTTCTTACAGTAGTCATCGCTAAAGCTACCTTGCCAGCAGAGAATTGTTAAGTAAATCATCACATATGTTGATTAACTTCAGTGCCAGTGCTACTTGGCTAAGATGTCCTGATCTGACAGGATTCTTTAAGAGGATTTTTTAAAAATTATTATCAATGTCCATAATGTGTTCATCCGATGCGAATAGCACCAACTAATAGAATTCCTGAGAGCATTTCTGAGTCATATTTATAAATGTTCATAATATTAGCGACCTACTGTGAGCTAACTCGACAGGATTTCTGAGAGAATTGTTAAGATAATCATCATAAATGTTAAGAAAATTTAATGCTAAACCTCATTAGGTAGCTTACACGAGCTAACCTGAGAGAATTTCTGAGAGGATTTATCACAGTCGTAAATATTAATAATATTCCCTGGTATATTAAACTGTCAGGACGAAATATGCTAATATGCAGCAGGACTTCTGAAGAACCATTATGGATATTTATAAACTTCAGTGCTAATGCTAATAGCTAAAATAAGCTAATCTGACAGGATTCCTGAGAGGAATATGACTCTACAGTCAAATTCATGTAAGTTAATAATATTCAATGCTAACGCTAGCTAGCTGGCAACTCGTTGGGATTTCTGAGAGAAGGTAACCATCATAAAATTTAGTGCCAAAGCTAGCTAGCTAAGATGAGCCAATCTGACAGGATTCCTAAGAGGAATTTCATAGATGTTCCTAGTATTTACTGCAGATAATAATTAGCTAGCTATCATAAGCTAACTAAATGGGAATTCTGAGAGAATTCTTAAGGTAACTATCATAAAATTTAGTGCCAAAGCTAGCTAGCTAACATGAGCTAATCTGATCGAATTCCTAAGAGGAATTTCACAGATGTTCATACTGCAGATGTTAATTAGCTAGCTATCATGAGCTAACTCGACAGAGAATTGTCGGCTAGCATGAGCATCAAGTGACCTAAAAACTTTATATGATTGAATTCTTAGCTATTATTTGAACTAGTGCAATAAACATAAAGCAGACCATCGCATGGTGTTTAGAATTTTGTACGTATTAAAAGTTTTTTTTCCGTTACTCAGCGATCTGGAATTTGCAATCTTGCAAGTTTTCCGCTAATCGTTGCAAGGCACCGGCGATCAGCGGCATGCGTTAGGAGTGTGCATGTGTTAGCGTTTTGAAAGTAATCCATGGCGTCGTGAGTTCTGCGAAATCGATATCTTAAATAATAAGGATCAACTGCGTGAAATTGGGTTAGTGTTTGATACCTGATGGAGTAAAAACCAGTTCCTGGTAGTGGACTCAGACTTTTGGACCCCGCTGTAGTTACAGTAATGTTGTTGTATCAATCAGAGAGACGCTGCCAGACTTTCTGCCTCCGTTCATTCCAGTACAAAGCCACACACACACACACACACACACACAGCTGAGCTCTTAACTGTAGTGAATGATGGAAATTAAAGACCTGAAAAACCGTGTTAGAGCGAGATTCTTTCACTAAAACTCCCTCGTAACATCGATTAACCCTTTCAGACCTCAACACACCGTTACACCGCAGCGCTGCGAGTTCTTCAGTCAGGAGGATGTTGATTAGTTTTCTATAACAGCAGCTCTGGCAGCAGTGCAGCTGCAAGTCACAGGTTTCTTTCTAATACGTTATGGTTTCTACAGTAACAGCTCGTTACACAGGGACTCGTACGGCGGCGCTACACATTATCTAATACTAATAATAAACAGATTTTTTATTTAAATAAGTGTTGATATTTAACAAAAGAATGTATAATTATTGATATGGTGTTGTGACTGTTTATGGAAGGAGGTTTTTATAACAGTCAGTCGGGGTAAAGAGAGAGAGAGAAAGAAAGAAAGAAAGCAAGAAAGAAAGAGCTGAGGCCTGAACACTGAGAACTGATCACTGAACACTGAAGACTGAGGACTGATCACTGAACACTGAGGACTGAACACTGAACAATGAGGACTGAACACTGAATACTGAACACTGAGGCCTGATCACTGAACAGTGGCACCGAACACTGAGGACTGATCACTGAGGACTGAACACTGAGGCCTGAACACTGAGGCCTGAACACTGAGGACTGAACACTGAGGACTGATCACTGAGGACTGATCACTGAACACTGAGGACTGAACACTGAGGCCTGAACACTGAGGCCTGAACACTGAGGACTGAACACTGAGGACTGAACACTGAGGACTGATCACTGAACACTGAGGACTGAACACTGAGGCCTGAACACTGAGGCCTGAACACTGAGGACTGAACACTGAGGACTGATCACTGAACACTGAGGACTGAACAATGAGGACTGAACACTGAGGCCTGAACACTGAGGACTGATCACTGAACAATGAGGACTGAACAATGAGGACTGAACACTGAGGACTGAACACTGAACAATGAGGACTGAACACTGAACACTGAATACTGAACACTGAGGACTGATCACTGAACAGTGGCACCGAACACTGAGGACTGAACACTGAACAATGAGGACTGAACACTGAGGCCTGAACACTGAGGACTGAACAATGAGGACTGATCACTGAGGACTGACCACTGAACAATGAGGACTGAACACTGAGGACTGAGGCCTGAACACTGAGGACTGAACACTGAACACTGAACACTGAGGACTGAACACTGAACACTGAGGACTGATCACTGAACACTGAGGACTGAGGCCTGAACACTGAGGACTGACCACTGAACACTGAGGACTGAACAATGAGGACTGACCACTGAATACTGAGGCCTGAACACTGAGGACTGAACACTGAGGACTGAGCACTGAGGCCTGAACACTGATCACTGACCACTGAACACTGAACACTGATCACTGACCACTGAGGCCTGATAATCTGAACACTGATCACTGAACACTGAGCACTGAGGCCTGATCACTGAACACTGAACAATGAGGACTGAACAATGAGGACTGACCACTGAACACAGAGGACTGACCACTGAACACTGAGGCCTGAACACTGAGGAATGAGGCCTGAACACCGAGGACTGATCACTGAGGTTTGAGCCTAATCAGCGTGAGAGACAGAGGACATACCGAGACATGACACACCGGCATGTTGTTGATAAATAACCTTTCCTTTCCTGTCACACCCCCAACACCGGCTTCGTCTCTCTGTGATTCGCCGCTTCTGAAATGTCAGTTTAGCATCTTGACACATTAGTGACATTTCCCTAGGAGGGAAAATAATCCTAAGGCAAAAAACAAAGGTTTCTTCTTTAGGAAACGGATGAGATTCTCACAGCAGCTCCCTACTGAGAGCGAAAAAACGTCTGGGTGAAGATCTGAAACACGTCTGACCTTATTACTGAACTTTAAACCTGATTTCTGAACAAGACTCAAGAACATGTGAGCAGCAGTGCGTAGTGTTATCATGGACACTTCATGATGTGTATTTGTGTGTGTGTGTGTGTATGTGTGTGTGTGTGTGTGTGCACGCAACAGCACTAAAAAAATCAAAGCCAATAGCTTGTTAACAAAGTGTGAGATGTTTGAGATGTAGCTGGTCATGACACACAGCACACACACACACACACACACACACACATAAGCAGTCACACACAAGTGTGTGTAGTAGAGTGTCCTCAGGTGGCTTTGGCACACACACGCACACACACACACACACACACACGTACACACACACAGAGGTCAGATAAGACAGAGGGTGAGATAGATAAGCAATTCGATCAGTGTTTTTAACAGCTATCAGATGCTGCTCCTCACACACACACACACACACACACACACACTCACACACGCAGACGCACACACACACACACACACACTCACACACGCAGACACACACACACACACACACACACACTCACACAGGCTGTGATCCAGTCCTGCCTGTAAAATCATAATCAGAAAGAGCCTCTTAACCCGTGTTCAGGTCAAAACGACTCGTTAATTTTTACAATTTTTTTTCTACTTAAAGTGGATCGACGCTAAAAATGATTTACGCTCGACTCAATTTATCTAATGAACACGTAAAATCGTTTTTAATACGGTTATTACACTACACAGATGACGTTCGGCTCGTTTCTGACCTCGGGAGTAATGACTTTGGCCGTAAATGCTAAGTGGAATGATGCTAACTGCTGACGTTCCTTCAATATTAGCTTTCATGTTTTTAAAGCTTGTCCTTTTTATCGTGTTCGTTTAATGGAACGAGTAAAAGCTGTGATTAAAACCTGCACATTTCACAGTTTAAGTGAAAATGAACCAATTTAAATTATTACTGAGAAACATAGCCATATTAAAAGTTCTCTGTATTAGCAATGTTAAAATGGTATTGTTATAAAATAGAAACATAAGGTGCTAAGTAGTGAACACTAGAGCGATCGTGTTTCAAACCACTTGATAAATCGTGCATCTGTTCCATCCATCAGTCTCCCGGATTTGTTCCGTCTCCCCCTGAGGCTGACTCGTGGTGGGAGAGACAGGGCAGAGGTTAAAGGTCACGTCTGAGAGGGTCACGGTAGTTTAAATCAGGGTTATTGTACACAACAGGAAGCGAGACTGCGAGTGTGTGTGTGTGTGTGTGTAAGAGAGAGAGCGGCGTGACAAATCAGCCGACTGGAACTTGTGTTACAAACATATGGCAGCAAAATGGAGACGAATTAACAGAGACGTCACGGAGAAGAAGTGCGAAGTCTGACAGCTGTGTGTGTGTGTGTGTGTGTGATATATCGAGGAAAATTTGAATGAATTTGTAAGATGATGTTTTATCCTGATCAGGGTGAAAATTGTTTGTATAATTGGGATATTATGAGAAGAACCACCAAATAACTTTGGCAGAATATACTGCAGGTCGGTACAAACAATAATTACCGTAGCAGCAGATGGAATTGGTCAGAATTCCTTTGGGATGGAGAGGATTGGTCAGAATTCCTTTGGGATGAAGAGGATTGGTCAGAATTCCTTTGGGATGGAGAGGATTGGTCAGAATTCCTTTGGGATGGAGAGGATTGGTCAAAATTCCTTTGGGATGGATAGAATTAGTCAGAATTCCTTTGAGAGCAGACAAGATTGGTCAAAGTTTCTGTGGTAGTGTGTGGGCTTGGTCAAGCTTTCTGCTGGAGCGGATAGGATTAGTCAGAAATCCTTTGAGAATGGGTAGGATTGGTCATAATTCCTCTGGAATGGGTAGGATTGGTCAG
Source organism: Pangasianodon hypophthalmus (assembly GCF_027358585.1). Lineage (NCBI taxonomy): Eukaryota > Metazoa > Chordata > Actinopteri > Siluriformes > Pangasiidae > Pangasianodon > Pangasianodon hypophthalmus. The sequence continues at coordinate 2,725,620 of NC_069712.1, read as the reverse complement.
AAATCCTTTGGGAGTGGGTAGGATTGGAGAGAATTCCTACAGGAATGGGTAGAATTGGTTAGAATTCTGTATGGAATGGGTAGAGTTGGTCAGAATTCTTATAGGAATGGGTAGGACTGGTAAAATTTTAGTGGGAGTGGGCAGGATTAGTCTGAAATCCTTTGGAAGCAGACAGGATTGGTTAAATTTTATGCAGGAGAGGGTAGGATTGTCCAAACTTCGGTCAAGCAGGTGAGATTCCTTCAGGAACAGGTGGGATTGGTCAGAAATCCATCGGGAGTGGGCGGAATTGGTCAAACTTTTTGCAGGAGCAGACATGATTAGTCAGAATTCCTTTGGAAGCAGGTGGGAATGGGACACGCACCTGTAGCCTACCTTTTGTGTATTAATAACAGAGTGTCAATCAGTCAGACACTTATAAATAAGAGCCAAGTGTGTGTCATGTAGCACTGAGATAATCCTGAAATCCCGTGAAGAGAGCAGCCTGTGGGTTTATTATAACACTCTGTGGCTACACTAGACTTTGTGTTAACCTCAGTGTGTGTGTGTGTGTGTGTGTGTGTGTCTGATCTGCCTGCTTTCTTTTATTATTTAGCTAAACTTTCCCGACTGAAACTACC
>NC_069712.1:2710000-2722500 GCF_027358585.1 Pangasianodon hypophthalmus | reverse complement strand
TCACGCTTTGACTTCAACGCCACGATTAATTACAGACGACAACACACACATCTGCCAAACGCTTTAGCGTTAGCGGCTAATCCTCCTACTTATCAAAGTTCCTGCGTATTTTTATAGCGGAAAAAGACTGCAGCGTTTATTTTAAAATCCCAAATTCATTCTAATTTTTCAGTTCATCGAATAGTGATAGCAGAAAAAGTGAAGCTAGCAGTTAGCATGACTCACTAGCATTCATTATTGCAGATATTTCAGTTGTTTACTGTTTAGCTAATGTAGCTAATAATGAAGGACGTCCAGCAGTTAGCATCACACTGCTAGCATTTTTTTCTCTTAAAAATCATATCAGAAATTGGTTATTTACTGTTTAGCTAGCATGGCTAATAATAATGAAGGAAAGCCAGCAGTTAGCATTACATTGCTAGCTTCTGTTAGTATTACTTCAGATTTTATTAGCAAAACATCTGTAACATTTCTGTTAAAATCCCCAATCCAGTAAATTAGCATTGCACAGTTAGCATTCATTCTTATCATCTCATAAATGAGCTATTTACATATTCAGCTAAAGTGAATAATAAGGACAGAAGCCAGCTGTTAGTGTCACATTGTTAGCATTTGATAGCGTTGACGGATGCTAATACTGAAAAACTCTAATCTGTTTCATAACACTACAAGTAGAGATTTTTCTAATATACCAAATAATAAAAACAGCTGTTAGCATGACGTTGTTAGCATATATACCCAATTAAATATGATATAATATGGTTGTGTGTGTGAAAGTTTTTTCTAGCATCGCTAATGACGTGTCACGTTAGCATTCACAGCTAAATAAGTTCTTTTCCTAAAACACCATCTTCTTTGTCTCCACAGAGCAAGTGGCCAATCAGCATCAGCAGGGCCAGTCGGCTCCTCCCACCTTGCCTCCGGCTCCTCCCCCTCACAAGCCGTTGGTGACGGCGCTGAACCACAGCTCAGTGATTGGCCGGCGGAACGGAAGCCCCGCCCCTCCCCCGCCCGCCGAGCTGCCCACCACACCCGAGTCCGTCCCGCTGCAGGACAGCTGGGTCCTGGGCAGCAATGTGCCGCTGGAGAGCCGGTGAGAGATGCTAACATGCTAACACACACACTCACACACACTCACACACACACACACTCGTGGTTTACAGACGTGGACACGTGAGAAGACGTGGTTTGGTGTGTGACAGAAAACAAGCTAGCTAACTTTTATTTTTTAGAATAAGCTAATCATAAATTCCATGATTTCGAAGATAAATCCTCGACGCAAACTCTCGGGTTGGTGGCAGGAAAGACACCAAAGTCAAAAAATTCCCTTTGAATATCGCTGTCCCTCTCATAACAATTATTATTTACTCATCTAAGACTGATAATAATCATTTTTTACAAATCTAAGACTGATTTAAATAATTTTTTTTGCTCATATAAACTGATTTTAATCATTTTTTACACATCTAAGACTAATTTTAGTCATTTTTTCAGTTCTTCTTTACAAAGCTAAGACTGATTTCCGTTCTTCTTTACAAAGCTAAGACTGATTTCAGTTCTTCTTTACACAGCTAAGACTGATTTCAGTTCTTCTTTACACAGCTAAGACTGATTTCAGTTCTTCTTTACAAAGCTAAGACTGATTTCTTTGTTGTTACACAGCTAACACTGATTTCAATTCCTGTTTTTTTTTTCACCTAGAGTAAAATTCACAATTTGTTTGTATATAAAAAGTACAATGTCGATTATCCTGAGGAAAAAAAACGTGTCTTGTAACCATAGCAACACTGCTACCACAGAGTTCTACCTTAATACAGATTGTACCAACTAACTATCTTTATTAGCTAATTATCTCAGTTGGGTTTTTTATTAGTATTAATAGTAAAGTTTAGATTTTTTTTAAACCTTTTGCCAAACTACAGCTTCAGGTTCAGAGGACAAAAATAAAAAAAGATGAATTTTCCTCCATTTTGTTTGTTTCTGCTGAGCTGCGAGCTGATTGGTCAGCGGATTAAAGGCTCTTTGTGTCACTCAGCACTTTGGAGAGAAGATAAACGTCTGAATTCTGGAGGTTTGCACCTAAAATATGCACTAACGGGTGAGAAAAAAAAAACAGCGTGACTGGCTAACACTAGCTAGCTAGCACTATGCGAACACGATGCAAAAAAAAAAAAAACAATAAAGTACAGAAATCGGTATAAAAAAGGCTGTTCAAATATAAAACTAAAAACAACATTGTTTTAAAAGGATACATTAGCAACACGCACACACACACACACACACACACTTCTGTTTTGTGCCATAAATCAGCGTGGCTTTGACCCTGAAGGTGACCTCCAGGCTTTGATGCAAACAGGAGGGAGGTTCTGTTTGGGGAAGCGTGTGTGTGTGTGTGTGTGTGTGTGTGTGTGTGTGTGTGAGTCACTTTAGAACAATCTCTCACCTCTCTTTTAAACCATCCATTCCCCCATCAGCTTCCTCCCCTTTTTAATGACTGGTGGGACCTGAGTACCCCTGTGTGTGTGTGTGTGTGTGTGTGTGTGTGTGGTTGCGGGTGTTGAAATAAGACCTTCCAGAAACAAGCAGGATCCTTGCTGTGTGAGAAATGTGTTCATGCCTTTCTTTAGAGAGAGACGGATGAGAGAGAGCGTGTGTGTGTGTGTGTGAGAGAGAGAGAGAGAGAGAGATGGTGAGAGAAAGATAGAGAGTCTGAGAGAGAGAGAGAGAGAGAGAGAGGGAGAGAGACAATGAGAGCCTGTAAGAACAAGAGAGAGTGATGGAGAGACAGATAAAGACAGCAACAGATATATAGTGAAAAAAAAAGAGAGAGAGAGAGAGAGAGAGAGAGAGAAAGCGAATGAGAGGAAGTGAGACAGAATGAGAGAAAGATGAATGAACTGAGGACTAAAGGAAGCGTGAGAGAGACTACTGAAAAAGAGACAGATGGAGAGATAGATAGAGAGACAGTGGGAGAAAGCAACAAAGTGGGAGATAGACAGAAAGAGAAAGTGAGAAATAGACAGTTAGAGCGAGAGAGAGAGAGAGTGAGGGAGAGACAGAGAGACAGTTAGAGCAAGAGAGAGAGGGAGAGACACAGAAAGATCGAGAGATAAACAGAGAGCGAGACAGATGAAGAAAATGACAGATATATAGAGAAAAGCAGAGAGAGAGAGAGAGAGAGACGGTGAATGAACTGAGTACTAAAGGAAGAGAGAGACAGAGGAACAAAGGATGATAGATGAGTGCAGATGGATGGATGGTGGAAAAATTTATCACAACCGAAGGGACAAGGGAATGTTGTCGCCTTGGTAACCTTGGAGAGGGTGTGTGTGTGTGTGTGTGTGTGTCTACGGTTGTATATTTTATAACTCTTATTTTTCTCTCTCTCTCTCTCTCTCTCTCTCTCTCTCTTTCTCTTCTCTTCTTTCTCTCGTGTCTCGGCTGTAATAAAAATCCCCGCACAGAAGCAGCTCAGGACTCGAGGCCGCACTTTTACACGCAAGTGTCCACTTTGCGAACTGACCGAATGCAGCAGAGCCAGTGTGCTTCGTCGCTTTGCACCGCACTCGCATTTATTTTCTCACATTTATCCACTTCGGTTGCTATAGTAACGATGCAGGCGAGCGAGCGATGAGAAGTTCAGGGTCCTGATCTTTATAAATCCATGATAACACCGAGAGAGAGCAGGGCCGGGTCATGTGACCTTCTAACATCCAATCGTAATAAATTATTTCACAATACACTTTTTAAAAAATATTTGTGGATATCGTGATCTCTTTTTATTTATTTATTTGTTGTAAAAATAATAATTACAAACTATTTAATGTTAAAATGTAATATTTAGATTAAATTTCTTTGAAATATTTTTTTCTTCCTTTCTCTTTTTCCTCTTCTTCACTTTTCCCTTTTTTGAAATGGAAGAAACGAAAAAAATATATATTTCATATTAAAGTAATATTTTTAAATGTAATATTTTAAAACTGAATATTTAAAATTGTGAACCTTTTTTAAAGATTTTTATTTTACTCCTTTTCATAGCACACGTTTTATATGTATATATATACACATACATATATATTTATAAAATCTAAATTTAAAAACTTTAAAATTTTAAAAACCTAAAAATTTTAAACAATGAAAATTATTTTTTTAGACATTTAATAAAATGCCATGCTACGTGTTGTGTGGTAGAAATTTCTTTGGGAATGGTGATGTGATATTTTTGTCATATCGCACAGCCCCTACCTGAGCACAGGATTAGATTAGATTAGATTAGATTAGATTAGATTAGATTAGATTAGATTAGATTAGATTAGTTTAGATTAGATTAGATTAGATTAGTTTAGTTTAGATTAGATTAGTTTAGATTAGATTAGTTTAGATTGACAGTTATCTGAGAGAACACAGACTGGAAGGTGTGATGAGTGAGTGAGAGAGTGAGTGATCGGCTAAATCCGGTTCTGAACAAAGAGATGAGTTTTTAAAGGAGGAAAGGAAAGACTGGATTTTTCCCACTGATCCCAGAGCAGGAATAGGAGCAGGAACAGGAGCAGGAACAGGGACAAGAAGAGGAGCTGGAACAGGAGCAGGAACAGGAAGAGGTACAGGTACAGGAAGAGGAACAGGAACAGGAACAGGAGCAGGAACAGGTACAGGTACAGGAACAGGTACAGGAGCTGGAACAGGTACAGGAGCTGGAACAGGTGCAGGTACAGGAACAGGTACAGGAGCTGGAACAGGAGCAGGTACAGGAACAGGTACAGGAGCTGGAACAGGTACAGGAACAGGTACAGGAGCTGGAACAGGTACAGGAGCTGGAACAGGAGCAGGTACAGGAACAGGTACAGGAGCTGGAACAGGTACAGGAGCTGGAACAGGTACAGGAGCTGGAACAGGAGCAGGTACAGGAACAGGTACAGGAGCTGGAACAGGTACAGGAGCTGGAACAGGAGCAGGTACAGGAACAGGTACAGGAGCTGGAACAGGTACAGGAGCTGGAACAGGAGCAGGTACAGGAACAGGTACAGGAGCTGGAACAGGAGCAGGAACAGGAGCAGGAACAGGTACAGGAGCTGGAACAGGAGCAGGTACAGGAGCTGGAACAGGAGCAGGAGCTGGAACAGGAGCAGGTACAGGAACAGGTACAGGAACAGGAAGAGGAACAGGAACAGGTACAGGAGCTGGAACAGGTACAGGAGCTGGAACAGGAGCAGGTACAGGAGCTAGAACAGGTACAGGAGCTGGAACAGGAGCAGGTACAGGAACAGGTACAGGAGCTGGAACAGGAGCAGGTACAGGAGCTAGAACAGGTACAGGAGCTGGAACAGGAGCAGGTACAGGAACAGGTACAGGAGCTGGAACAGGAGCAGGTACAGGAACAGGTACAGGAGCAGGAACAGGGACAAGAAGAGGAGCTGGAACAGGAGCAGGTACAGGAGCAGGAAGAGGAACAGGAACAGGAGCAGGTACAGGAGCAGGTACAGGAACAGGAACAGGAGCTGGAACAGGAGCAGGTACAGGAACAGGAACAGGAGCTGGAACAAGAACAGGAAGAGGAACAGGAGCAGGAGCTGGAACAGGAACTCCAACTGAATCGCAGAGGAGACGCAGAATGTTTTATTACAGATGACAAGCTGAGAAAATACCAACCGTCTACACACAACTGCTCTCTCTCTCTCTTTCCTTTCACTCCCACATCATTCTTTCTTTTCAGTATTCCTTTCTCTCTCTCTCTCTCTCTCTCTCTCTCTCTGCTCTGTCTCTTTTTGTGCTCCATCTGTCTCTCTCTGTCCTTTATCTCTCTCTCTCTCTCTCTCTCTCTCTCTCTCTCTTTCTCTCTGCCTGTCTCTCTTTGTCTGTCTCTTTTTACCTTCACCTGTCTCTCTATTTCTCACTCTTTCTGTCTGTCTATCTCTCTGTCTCTCTCTGACTCTTTCTTTCTCTGTCTGTCTCACACTCTCTGCCTTTCTTTCTCTGTCTCTCTGTTTTTCTTTCTCTCTCTCTCTGCCTTTGCTTCTCTGTCTCTCTCTGTCTTTCTTTCTCTGTCTCTCTGTTTTTCTTTCTCTCTCTCTCTGCCTTTGCTTCTCTGTCTCTGTCTGTCTTTCTTTCTCTGTCCTTCCCTCACACACTCAGTCTGTCTCTCTCTGTATCACAATCTCTCTCTCTCGGACTTTGTCTCTTTTGCTCATATTGACGAAACAATATGTTGGACATCTATTATTAATGACGGGCTCCAGTCCCTGTGCTTAAACCTGGACCTGTCATTGAGGAGACACACACACACACACACACACACACACACACAGAGGAATATATTTCCACCAAACCGACGTGGGCTGAGCAGAGGAGAGGATTTACATGGTGACCTGCTGCCTCTTACATTCGGAAAAGGGTTTTTGACCGCTGTCTCTTGCCGTAGTCAGTCATCTAGTGCGCGTATCCATATCAGACAGTCCAGAAATCAGAAAAGTTGTAAGCTGATTCAAGGTGCTGCTCTCGTTTAGCGTTTCTTTTCGGGGGAAATAAATGAATGAAAAAAAATTTTCTTACTGGCTGCCAAATAACTGAACATTACACCACAGCGCTAATGTAATGCAATGCAATGAAAGCTTGAATCTGATTGGTCAGAAAGTGTGTGTTATTAACAGCACACCTTGGACAGAAATCCCGACTGTAACACGAACGATATGTTTATAGTCATGCGCTCGTTCAGATACGTTCAGATACGTTACCGTTTCTATAGTAACAGCTCATACACACAGACACTCCACATCATCTAAGACTAATAATAAACAGATTTTTAAAAAAAACGTGTTGTTTAACAAAGAAAAACGTGCTGCTGTTGATGTCGTGAAGTTTTCTGTGAGGAGACGATCGTGTAGCATTTATGGAAGGAGTCTCCAGTGAGAGAGAGAGAGAGAGAGAGAGGTTGGTGAAGGAATGATCCACAACATAAAATGTAACTTTAGGTGCGACGTGTTGTTCATTAATAAATTAAACATTGTAATTGTTGGCTAGTCGCTGTGGTATAAGCGGAAAAACACACTCCACTTTATGGGTTATTTGTGTGTTATTCCTTAAATAAGTGTAAATTACCTAGTAATATTATCTACATCCAGTCCACAAATGCAGCTAAAGCAAGATAAGACTGTGTGTGTGTGTGTGTGTGTGTGTGCGTGTGTGTGTGTGACGTTAACATCCATGTTCGTAGGAAAAATAACATCACGGAAACTCCTGCGTTAATTTAACTGCCGTTAAAAATGAACAAAAATGTCATTACAGACATCACACAGTGAAACTAATCCCATCCGAATACGGCTAATCTCTAATAAACGAATAAATAAATAAATAAATAAATAAATACATACAGCCGAGAATGCGATAAGTGTGGAGATCTAATGCAGAAATAACAAATAACAAAGCGAACCTCACACACTAATCATGTCCCTGCGGCTCGAGTCCATGTAGCGTAAAGAGAAAACTCTACGTTTCTGTTTATTGACTGAAATCTTCCTGTGAGTCTTCGTACACAGCTCTGCTGTTTATTCCAATAAATCAACACTTCCAGCTGCTTGGCAGAGTGCACACACTCAAATAATGAGAAATAATGAGAAATAAGGAGAAACGTCCTGAGAATTTTCCTGGTGTGTGTGTGTGTGTGTGTGTTTTGGAAGCATGCGCAGGCGTGATGCCAGACACGACGCTGTTCAAACACACTGATTTATGGAAAACGGAGTGTGTGGGATTTTTGGAGGGAAAGTTTAGACCTAACTAATGCCGCTTGATCCTGAGTTATATTTCTCAAACAGACCGCATCATTCCTCAGGAATATCCAGGAATTACTAACTACTCTCGTTACTCTAACTGAGTCAGGGATTTTTTTTTTTAGTAGCAGTTTTTCGCTACTGCCTTCTCTTGATTTTGATTGTTTTTCACTTCACGTTTGACTCCATCCACGGTGACTGGACTGTTTATTCTCTCGAGCTAATCATATTAAATCACTTACACTTCAGAAATTCAGCCTGTATTTTGAAGAAACATATGCATGTTTCGAAGTTTCGGTTTTGCGCTAACTAGGTTAGCTAGTGGTTTAAAAATACTCGCAATTTTTTTAAAAAAAAATCTGTTTAAAAGACGCTACGCTTTCACTTTTACTATTAATTGAGTCATTTTTTACAGCTAGTTTTATTCCACTCACAGTCTGGAGCGTTGCCTGATGAATAAATATAAATGTTACATCTGACACTAATGCAGTATCGTAAAATATCAACATTTTAAGTAATTTAGACCGTAATATTTTTCACATTGGCATCCCTTCATATTCACTCACGAAATAATGCAAACGCCTTGATCTGAATTGTCCCTGTTAGCTAGCTAGCTACCTTATGCAGCATATGCGTTCCAGCTTTAACGTGGGAAAAATTATTTTCCTCCTCAAAACAGCGAACTGTAGAGTCATTGATCTAAAGCTAATATATGCGTATATACAAAGTAACTCATTTAAAGATAAAGATGTGCTGCTGTGTTTACTGTTCACGCAGCGAGCAGCCATTTTGATTTGGCGTCACACGCTGAACTTGGATTTGAGAAGGAATTCTGAGTTGAGGAGGCGTTTTCTTTGTTTATTTATTTATTTATTTTAATCTGGTTGGCAGTTGGGAATTACGAGTTACAATCTTGAATCTGCTAGCATGGATGGTTAGCTAGCTAATAATAGCCAAGTTAAAACATTGTCCCCTTTCGTTTTGTCTTTAAGTTTTAAGTTAAGAAATACAAACTCATACAAATTTATTAGTATACTCTATATTTATTTACTTTAGCAGCACATTTCATACAAAACTTCTCTATGCTAGCTACACGTCCATCTGATTTAGCTAGCCAGTGAACGTCAGCACGTGCTGCAGTAAACAGTTTTTGGAAGTAGCAGTACTGTTATTTCGAGCCATGATGATGTCAGTCCACTACAGTGTGTCTTATTGGCTGTAAGCAGGAAAAGATCTAACGTATAACACACCGAGGTGTCAAACCAGAACTAAGCGCTGATCTTCTCATCGTCACGTCACGTCTTCTGGGCACGTCATACACGTGGGAAAGGAAACGACACTTTGAGCTACTAGAAAGGGAACTTAACTGAAAGGGACTGATGTGAGTTTTAAGGGCTCGTGCTGTTTTGTAGTAAAATAATCAGTGATGCAGCAGAGTTACAGTTACTATCCCGAAGTGTTTTATTCCTCTTATATCACAGCAGTTAAGAGCAAATAAAGAACGTCATACTTTTTGTCCATTTATAGTTACAGTTAATGTTCTTGAAACAAGTCAGTTCCTGTTGTCACTTACGTTATAGCAGCTATAAACAGTCGTTCCCTCACCATCCTGACTTTATTTCTCTCTTGAAGTGAATAAGACAAAAAAAAAAAAAAAACGCAGCTTGTCGGCTTTCGTTACAGAGAAACCGCAAAGAAGCGTAAACAAGTCTGTCCTGAAGATTTCGGAAAACTTTACAGCTTTCCTCTGACACTGGAGACTCCTTCCTTAAACGTGGAATAAACATCTCCTTATTGCAAGAAAACGTATCTTCCATATCGACGATTTTTTTAATTCCCTGTGAATGAGCTGTTACTATAGAAATGATAACGTTTTAGAATGTATTAGTGCTTTAAAATAAACAGCTGTTAGAGATAATGATCTTCGGTGTGTGTATGTGTGTGTGTGTGTGTGAGTGTGTGTGTGTGTGTGTGTGTGTGAGGAGGAGGATGTTGGAATGTTGAAGCGGTGAGGATCAGTGGAGTAAAATCTGATCTGAGTGTTTGATACCTGATGGAATAAAAACCAGTTCCTGGTAGTGGACTCAGACTTTTGGACCCCGCTGTAGTTACAGTAATGTTGTTGTATCAATCAGAGAGACGCTGCCAGACTTTCTGCCTCCGTTCATTCCAGTACAAAGCCACACACACACACACACACACACACACACACACACACACACACACACACTGTCTCTCTGTCTCTCTGTCTCTCTCTCTCTCTCTCTCTCTCTCATACTCATCCAGCTGAGCTTTTAACATCAGAGATGGGAATTAAAAACGTGTTAGTGGAGCACGGCCTGATTTCACCGAGCGACAGGCGTCATCAGGTCAATGGGGGCGGAGCTTAAGTTACACTCTTAAGTTGCAGCCAATCACAAGCTTAATTGTATGACATCACCACTGGAATTTCTTCTTTTTTCTTTTTTCTTTTTTTCACTCATACTGTCCTGGTTCTCTTAAATAGCTAGCGAAGTTCACGGGCATGATCATGTTGTGAAAGTTCAATCGAGAACTTTTGAACCTTTAACATTTCCTCGTTTTGTCACTCTGTAGAACCGTATAACGAAACAGAGCTCTAAACTAGAACCATTAACTATCCATATGACTTTTGGAGAACAAGAATGTGATTAAATAATCTGATTAAATGTGTCTTAAGCTCTTAAATGAGAATTTCTCACACAGGATCCCAATTTTAAATATTCACGATTAGTATTGGGCAACTGAAATGATCAAAATGAGTCGTAGTTAGCATTCTCTCAGCTAAGCTGTTAGTGCTGTTAAAGAGAAAGTAGAAAAAATAAAAAAGCTTAAAGAAAAGCGTATAAAACACTCGCATGTTTGCGAGACCAGATCACAGCCGGTCCGACTCGACTGCGTGTTTATATCTGAAGTTTTAAAGATATCGGACATAAACAGGCAGCTGATGTGTTTAGTGTTTTAATGCACAGATATTATTCATCAAAGATGAAAAAAATTAATTCATTCCTGAAAAAAAGGCTTTTCAAAGGTAAATAATATATTTTTTTAAATCTTACCATGCTATTTACAAAATGTGAAAAATCTAGAAATAGAGAATTTGAACAAAAATGATTGATTTCTGAGATTTTTAAGACATCATCTATAAAGATACAGTATTACAGTGTAACTGTTCATCCAAACTGAAGGGAAATAATATTTCAAAAATCTAAAAATAATTCTATATAAAATAAATCACAAATGATAATTCTATATAAAATTACAAACAATACAAAATGACTTTTTATTTCTGAGAGTTTAAAGAGAGTGGACATAAACAGGCACCTGAAATGTTTTAGACATTTTTAAGACATAATAATAATAATAATAATAATAATAATAATAATAATTGAAGTCCTTTTAGAAGGTAAATTTCAAATATATTTGTCGAGCTATTTAAAGAAGTCTAAAAAAGTTCTAAAAATGTAATCTAAAAAAATCAATTCAAAAAATAAAAATAATTCTAAAGAGAGTTGACATAAAAAGGCAGCTGAAATATTTAGAGTTTAACAGTGGTATTATTATTATTATTATTATTATTATTATTATTATTATTTAAAGCCTTTTAGAAAGTAAATACCATTTCAAATATATTTGTCAAGCCATTTAAGGAAGTTTTTAAAAAATCTAAAAATTAAAAAAAATAAAAATAATTCTAAGTCTAAGAATTTTGTGTATTTATTTTAACATTTAACAGTGAAAAAATACAGAGTTTAAAAAGTGTATAATGGTAGTTTCGGTAGTTTTTACTACATCACCAACATACACAAAGATTCCACAGTGATGTGTTTAAATGATACAGTTTGATAAAAAAAAAAAAAAAAAAAGCTGAACAGGCCACGCCCACTATGACATAAAAAATGAATAAAGATATTTCGGGGTTTTTTTAGCTTTAACAGTAGCAGTTGTTTAACAGTATTTAGGAAGAGTAACAGTACAACATAAAATTTAATATTTAATATTAATATAAATGTCAGATGTTTATTATAAATGAAGGATGATCGTGTGTGAAAGTGAAAGTGTTTTACTAAATAAATCTTTAAAGATGCGTTACGTAAGATCACGTCTCTAACCGTTACATATAAATGATTTTTTTGTTCACTCCTTCAGACCACTCCCCTTTTCCCGTCCATGTTCACGAAGCTCCGCCCCCAGGATCTACAGCAGCTAGGAGAGTATGGCGTCTATAAAATGATTGACAGGAGGCGCATCCAAACACAAACACGCATTCCGGATCGGAAATCAGTTTTCCAAGCGGCTTTTCTCACCGACGTAACACACTCGCGCTGAAGCCGAGGCTCAAACCGTTGTTCTTTTATCATGTTCTGCGCGTCCTCCTGGTTTTCTGTTCGAGTAAAGAATGAAAAAAAATGGACTGTTGCACCTTTAAGTGGTGTTTGAGCCGAACAGGAAGTGAGGACGTGACTCTGATTGTGTCTGATTAACAAAAGTTCATTTAGATCGGCACTCGTTATCAGATGAGGATGTAATTAAAAACATCGCCGTGTGAATCTGATTGATAAAGAAGGCTAATGAAGTGCAGGAGAGATTCTCCGTGATATCCCAGTGTCTGTCAGACATTTTAGATTTATTTATTTATTTATTTAGTTTTATTATTTTATCAGTTCAATCTACTGCTGAAATAAGGGTGAATAAAATGTCATGTGATCACATGACATC
>NC_069712.1:2682500-2705000 GCF_027358585.1 Pangasianodon hypophthalmus | reverse complement strand
GCACTTCTCTGTTCGGATGGTTAAATTACTGCGAATGTGAGAGGCAGATGAACATCATGGAGAGCTGCGTTTTTTATTTCCTCTAAATATAATTTGCGTTGAGTGTAAATCTTGACTGATCTTTAACAGGCTATTTTCACATTAGCTACTTACATTACTTTGATTAAAATGATGGATAACGTCAGCTAGCTAGCAATCGGTAGCTCGGACAATCATGACTCAAAACTCTAAAATTATATACTTGTGAAAATTATATGACTGTGATTTACGCATTAATTAATAACGCTGTACTTGCAACTTTGAGTTTTGCACTTCAGGTGATATCTCACTGTGTGCATCTCCTGACACGAGCAAGTACAGCGTCCATCACTAACATGGGCGGGGCGAGAGGCGGAGCCACTGTCCGACTGGCTGTATATACTGCGCATGCTCTAGCTTCGATTTTCACAAGATGGCGACTCCCATTTCGACTAAAAAAAGCCACACACACACACACACAAAGCACAAAGCACACCTGAATATTTGATCTCCATTTGTTCAGGTTCGTCTCTCAGGTATCCGTCGAGGTGTTAAAAGTCTTTACGCCGAATGTCTCCCTTTAAAACTTCAACAATGGTGTTTAATTTTCGGCGCCTGGAACGTTTTCACGCGTTCTTATTAAACCTTGTGATAAAATCAGGCGCTTTCAGGGCCCGAGCGAGCCTCCTGAAGTGTGCAGGTACAGCGAGTCTATAAAAGGCATCAGAGAGCGAATGAGCGGAATTTAATTCTCGTTAATCATCGTCGTTTCTGTGAGCTCATGTAAAATAGGCTCTTAAAAGCGCAGCGTAATTATCGAAGGATCAATTAGAGTTTGATTTCTCTGTTAGGGCTCGGGGTTTTTTTAGAGGGTGCGATCGTGGGCTGAATACTAATATAAATCTGATGAGTAAGGCTGGGTTCAACATGCTGAACTGGAGGTTGTTGGTATTTTATATTTGTTAGTGATTATTTATCAGCCTTTAGTTTCATCTTATAATCCATATTTACTGCGAAAAAACAAGTTAACATCGGGCTCGTTGTGTCAGTGAGGAGCGAGGGTTAGAAAATAAATCGAAGAGGCCAAATACGAGACACCGGATTTATCATGAATGTATTTATAAATAAAAAAAATAATAAGCTGCTGGAGAATTAACATCGTACTGCAGTTCAATTCGCTTCCTATAACAGAACATCTGCAAGGGTTTTATTCCTCTTACACCACAGCAACGTACCAACGATTACACGGATCTATTTATTCAAGAGCAAGACATTGTACGTTTTAGTTACATTTAAACAAGTTAGTTCCTGTTCTCGCTTACGTTATAGCAGCTATAAACGTTAGTTTCTTCACCAGACTCTGTTTGTTTCTCCCTCTTTCTTGAAGTTAACAAGACAAAAAATCAAAACGCAGCTTATCGTCTTTTGTTACCAAGAAACAGCAAAAAAGCGTAAACTCCTCTGTCGTGAAGACGTCAGAAAAGTTACAGCGTTAACTGACACTGGAGACTCCTTCCATAAATGTCACATAAACACATTTGTGCTTACTTTAATAAAACTTCACCCTATCAGCAATTCGTGGCGCGTCCGTCGTACACGTCCCTGTGAATGAGCTGTTGCTATAGAAACGATAACGCATCACAGCGAGTGCGTTAATGTAGAGCTGATGTTGTAGAAAACTAATCAACACCTTCAAACCTGACCAATCAGAATCCAGAATTCAACAGCGCTCTGGTGTAAATAAAACACAACAGGACACAAAATGATGTCAAAAAGTAATTTATATTTCAGAAAAAAAAATGTAAAAAAAGTAATTATATACCTGAAGTGCAAACATATATATATATATATATATTTAAAAAACTTTTAAAATGTAATAAGAAATTATTTTTATGAGAGTACAGGATACCGTGTGTGTTAGTGGTCAGAAAAATACTGGAAATATATTCGGCCACACCCACATACGCCAGAACTATAAAAAAATATGGTGTGTTTGTGTGGCCATGTATTTTGTCTTTAATTAATTCATTTTTTAAAAGAAAAAAAATAAATATATCAATTTCCTGTTTAATAAATAAATAAATAGATGGATAGACAGATAAATAGATAAATAGATAAAATATTAGACAAATTTTTCCCTCCTCTTTTGGTTACTAAGGAAGTACAGGAGTGTGTGATCCCGTACACAAGTGTGTGTGTGTGTGTGTGTGTGTGTGTGTGTGTGTGTGTGTGTAGTCCTCCCCTCTCCCTGCCTGAGTGCTATCTGAAATCTCTCCCTCCCGAGTCTCAGTGGCTCGAGTCGTAATGAGAGTGAGCGTGACTATCTCACATCTTCTCCTAATTGTTTGTCTCTCGTATCTCCATCTCCCTCATGTAGAAAATTAACAAAGCAAGCAGTTCTCCAAAACGGCCATGAGAGCCTGATAGAGATGGATGCGTTGAATCCCGTGAGCCACGAGGGCAGCTATGGAGACGGGTACGTGACCGCTGATAAACTGAGACCAAACAGATTCCAAAAATACCCCAAAATCTGCCCCATGTAGGACCTGGTGCTGGGGCACAGTCTGGACTTCTTTATTTTTAATTTTTAAAAGTAAAAATTCGTAACACAACACTCCATACTTCCAGAACATTACAGCTCACTTTGACCCTGAAGCTAACAGAAGCTAGCACTGTGATGCTAATAACATAATATTAAAAATATGGCACAATTTACTGTATCTAAAGAGCATGAAAGAAATTTTTTTCAGTCGAATGCTAACACAATCTAGCGGCGTGCTTGCTTTCATTCATTATTAGCTACGTTAGCATGATTAGCATGACTCAACTGAATTAGTAATAACTCGCCTAACTAAATGTATGTTCTGTTTAGGTTGTTTTATTATTTTTTTTTACTAAAAATAAACTATTATTATTACAGAGATGATGTTCAACTTATTTTGAATGGAAAGTTTTAATATAGCTAACAGAAACTCATAGTGTGATGCTAATTAACTGCTAGCTTTACCTCATGATTCACCATCTTCACATCTTACTAACACTGTTACTTTAATAAGATGAGTATAAAAACCATGATATCTGAACCAATATGTTAAAAATTATATTTTTAATAGGTGGCT
This sequence comes from Pangasianodon hypophthalmus, assembly GCF_027358585.1. Lineage (NCBI taxonomy): Eukaryota > Metazoa > Chordata > Actinopteri > Siluriformes > Pangasiidae > Pangasianodon > Pangasianodon hypophthalmus. Next base: position 2,701,863 of record NC_069712.1, on the reverse strand, counting down.
AATCACCCTGTGACCAGCAGCTTGATGCTAGCTGATAGTTTTCTGTCAATATTAGCATCGCTAGCATGATTAGCATAATTGAACCAGTAATAACTCTAGTCAAAAGAACATGTTAAAAAATCTCATTCATATTAAAGAGCTGCTACTTTTTCTTTCAGTGTCAGCCTTGTTAGCATGATGAAAAACATTCCCAGTAACTTCTGCTAAAGTAACAGTTTTTTATCAGATCATATATTAACGATTCAACGCCAGCGACTAGCTTACTTCTTTATTAAGCACATTGGTGTGTTTGGAAAATTCTGTCAAATCTGTCCAGTCATATTACATTACAAAATCATTTAAAAAAAATCATATTACATGATGATGTTAGGCCTAATTTTTCATCGATATTCAGGATTTTAAAATAAATATTACAGTTGTACTGTTATAAAATGTAAAAGACGGCGCAGGAGAATAAGACACACTCAAAGACTCAGTAAGCTGAAATGCGGTTTATAAATTATTACAGGTGTCATTAAATTTAGCTCGTGTGTAAATTGATTTATTGCACTTCTGAATTCATTACCCAGTGTTTAATTTCTTAATTGGACTCACTGCAGTTTGCAATGATGAGCCGAACTGAACGAAAAGTGACTCAGAACTGAACGAAAGGAATTCTCTGTATTGGACTAAAGGAATGACTCCAAAATAAATGAAAATAATGACTCAGAACTGAGTGAAAAGAACGACTCAGAAAAGAAATAAAGAAAGGAATGACTCAGAATGAAAGAAAAGAATGACTCTGAACCGAAAGAAAGGAATGACTCTGAACCGAAAGAAAGGAATGACTCCGAACTAAATAAAAAGAACGACTGAGAACTAAAGAAAAGAACGACTGAGAACTGAATGAAACTAATGACTCAGAACTGACTGAAAAGAATGACTCAGAACTAAACAAAAAGTACGACAACTAAACAAAAAGAAAGACTGAGAACTAAACAAAAAGAACGACTGAGAACTAAAAAAGAACGACTCAGAACTAAACAAAAAGAACGACTCAGAACTAAACAAAAAGAAAGACTGAGAACTAAAAAAGAACGACTCAGAACTAAACAAAAAGACCGACTCAGAACTAAACAAAAAGAATGACTGAGAACTAAACAAAAAGAAAGACTGAGAACTAAAAAAGAATGACTCAGAACTAAACAAAAAGAATGACTCAGAACTAAAAAAGAACGACTCAGAACTAAACAAAAAGAACGACTCAGAACTAAACAAAAAGAAAGATTCAGAACTAAACAAAAAGAACAACTGAGAACTAAAAAAGAACGACTCAGAACTAAACAAAAAGAACGACGGAGAACTAAACAAAAAGAAAGACTGAGAACTAAACAAAAAGAACGACTCAGAACTAAACAAAAAGAACAACTCAGAACTAAACAAAAAGAAAGACTGAGAACTAAACAAAAAGAAAGACTGAGAACTAAACAAAAAGAACGACTGAGAACTAAAAAAGAATGATTCAGAACTAAACAAAAAGAAAGATTCAGAACTAAACAAAAAGAACAACTGAGAACTAAAAAAGAATGACTCAGAACTAAACAAAAAGAATGACTCAGAACTAAAAAAGAACGACTCAGAACTAAACAAAAAGAAAGACTCAGAACTAAACAAAAAGAAAGACTGAGAACTAAAAAAGAACGACTCAGAACTAAACAAAAAGACCGACTCAGAACTAAACAAAAAGAACGACTGAGAACTAAACAAAAAGAAAGACTGAGAACTAAACAAAAAGAACGACTCAGAACTAAACAAAAAGAACAACTCAGAACTAAACAAAAAGAAAGACTGAGAACTAAACAAAAAGAAAGACTCAGTACTAAACAAAAAGAACAACTGAGAACTAAACAAAAAGAAAGACTCAGAACTAAACAAAAAGAACGACTCAGAACTAAAAAAGAACGACTCAGAACTAAACAAAAAGAAAGATTCAGAACTAAACAAAAAGAACAACTGAGAACTAAAAAAGAATGACTCAGAACTAAACAAAAAGAATGACTCAGAACTAAACAAAAAGAACGACTCAGAACTAAAAAAGAACGACTCAGAACTAAACAAAAAGAACGACTCAGAACTAAACAAAAAGAACAACTCAGAACTAAACAAAAAGAAAGACTGAGAACTAAACAAAAAGAACAACTCAGAACTAAACAAAAAGAACAACTCAGAACTAAACAAAAAGAAAGACTGAGAACTAAAAAAGAACGATTCAGAACTAAACAAAAAGAAAGACTCAGAACTAAACAAAAAGAACAACTGAGAACTAAACAAAAAGAAAGACTCAGAACTAAACAAAAAGAACGACTCAGAACTAAAAAAGAAAGACTCAGAACTAAACAAAAAGAAAGATTCAGAACTAAACAAAAAGAACAACTGAGAACTAAAAAAGAATGACTCAGAACTAAACAAAAAGAATGACTCAGAACTAAACAAAAAGAATGACTCAGAACTAAAAAAGAACGACTCAGAACTAAACAAAAAGACCGACTGAGAACTAAAAAAGAACGACTCAGAACTAAACAAAAAGAAAGACTCAGAACTAAACAAAAAGAACAACTCAGAACTAAAAAAGAACGACTCAGAACTAAACAAAAAGAACGACTCAGAACTAAACAAAAAGAATGACTCAGAACTAAACAAAAAGAAAGACTGAGAACTAAAAAAGAACGACTCAGAACTAAACAAAAAGACCGACTCAGAACTAAACAAAAAGACCGACTCAGAACTAAACAAAAAGAAAGATTCAGAACTAAACAAAAAGAACAACTGAGAACTAAAAAAGAATGACTCAGAACTAAACAAAAAGAATGACTCAGAACTAAAAAAGAACGACTCAGAACTAAACAAAAAGAACGACTCAGAACTAAACAAAAAGAACGACTCAGAACTAAAAAAGAACGACTCAGAACTAAACAAAAAGAACGACTCAGAACTAAACAAAAAGAACAACTCAGAACTAAACAAAAAGAACAACTGAGAACTAAAAAAGAATGACTCAGAACTAAACAAAAAGAAAGACTCAGAACTAAACAAAAAGAACGACTGAGAACTAAACAAAAAGAAAGACTGAGAACTAAAAAAGAATGACTCAGAACTAAACAAAAAGAATGACTCAGAACTAAAAAAGAACGACTCAGAACTAAACAAAAAGAACGACTCAGAACTAAACAAAAAGAAAGATTCAGAACTAAACAAAAAGAACAACTGAGAACTAAAAAAGAACGACTCAGAACTAAACAAAAAGAACGACGGAGAACTAAACAAAAAGAAAGACTGAGAACTAAACAAAAAGAACGACTCAGAACTAAACAAAAAGAACAACTCAGAACTAAACAAAAAGAAAGACTGAGAACTAAACAAAAAGAAAGACTGAGAACTAAACAAAAAGAACGACTGAGAACTAAAAAAGAATGATTCAGAACTAAACAAAAAGAAAGATTCAGAACTAAACAAAAAGAACAACTGAGAACTAAAAAAGAATGACTCAGAACTAAACAAAAAGAATGACTCAGAACTAAAAAAGAACGACTCAGAACTAAACAAAAAGAAAGACTCAGAACTAAACAAAAAGAAAGACTGAGAACTAAAAAAGAACGACTCAGAACTAAACAAAAAGACCGACTCAGAACTAAACAAAAAGAACGACTGAGAACTAAACAAAAAGAAAGACTGAGAACTAAACAAAAAGAACGACTCAGAACTAAACAAAAAGAACAACTCAGAACTAAACAAAAAGAAAGACTGAGAACTAAACAAAAAGAAAGACTCAGTACTAAACAAAAAGAACAACTGAGAACTAAACAAAAAGAAAGACTCAGAACTAAACAAAAAGAACGACTCAGAACTAAAAAAGAACGACTCAGAACTAAACAAAAAGAAAGATTCAGAACTAAACAAAAAGAACAACTGAGAACTAAAAAAGAATGACTCAGAACTAAACAAAAAGAATGACTCAGAACTAAACAAAAAGAACGACTCAGAACTAAAAAAGAACGACTCAGAACTAAACAAAAAGAACGACTCAGAACTAAACAAAAAGAACAACTCAGAACTAAACAAAAAGAAAGACTGAGAACTAAACAAAAAGAACAACTCAGAACTAAACAAAAAGAACAACTCAGAACTAAACAAAAAGAAAGACTGAGAACTAAAAAAGAACGATTCAGAACTAAACAAAAAGAAAGACTCAGAACTAAACAAAAAGAACAACTGAGAACTAAACAAAAAGAAAGACTCAGAACTAAACAAAAAGAACGACTCAGAACTAAAAAAGAAAGACTCAGAACTAAACAAAAAGAAAGATTCAGAACTAAACAAAAAGAACAACTGAGAACTAAAAAAGAATGACTCAGAACTAAACAAAAAGAATGACTCAGAACTAAACAAAAAGAATGACTCAGAACTAAAAAAGAACGACTCAGAACTAAACAAAAAGACCGACTGAGAACTAAAAAAGAACGACTCAGAACTAAACAAAAAGAAAGACTCAGAACTAAACAAAAAGAACAACTCAGAACTAAAAAAGAACGACTCAGAACTAAACAAAAAGAACGACTCAGAACTAAACAAAAAGAACGACTCAGAACTAAACAAAAAGAAAGACTGAGAACTAAAAAAGAACGACTCAGAACTAAACAAAAAGACCGACTCAGAACTAAACAAAAAGACCGACTCAGAACTAAACAAAAAGAAAGATTCAGAACTAAACAAAAAGAACAACTGAGAACTAAAAAAGAATGACTCAGAACTAAACAAAAAGAATGACTCAGAACTAAAAAAGAACGACTCAGAACTAAACAAAAAGAAAGACTCAGAACTAAACAAAAAGAACGACTCAGAACTAAAAAAGAACGACTCAGAACTAAACAAAAAGAACGACTCAGAACTAAACAAAAAGAACAACTCAGAACTAAACAAAAAGAACAACTGAGAACTAAAAAAGAATGACTCAGAACTAAACAAAAAGAAAGACTCAGAACTAAACAAAAAGAACGACTCAGAACTAAAAAAGAACGACTCAGAACTAAACAAAAAGAACGACTCAGAACTAAACAAAAAGAACAACTCAGAACTAAACAAAAAGAATGACTCAGAACTAAAAAAGAACGACTCAGAACTAAACAAAAAGAACAACTCAGAACTAAACAAAAAGAAAGACTGAGAACTAAAAAAGAACGACTCAGAACTAAACAAAAAGACCGACTGAGAACTAAAAAAGAACGACTCAGAACTAAACAAAAAGAAAGACTCAGAACTAAACAAAAAGAACAACTCAGAACTAAAAAAGAACGACTCAGAACTAAACAAAAAGAACGACTCAGAACTAAACAAAAAGAACGACTCAGAACTAAAAAAGAACGACTCAGAACTAAACAAAAAGAAAGACTCAGAACTAAACAAAAAGAACGACTCAGAACTAAAAAAGAACGACTCAGAACTAAACAAAAAGAACGACTCAGAACTAAACAAAAAGAACAACTCAGAACTAAACAAAAAGAATGACTCAGAACTAAAAAAGAACGACTCAGAACTAAACAAAAAGAACAACTCAGAACTAAACAAAAAGAAAGACTGAGAACTAAAAAAGAACGACTCAGAACTAAACAAAAAGACCGACTGAGAACTAAAAAAGAACGACTCAGAACTAAACAAAAAGAAAGACTCAGAACTAAACAAAAAGAACAACTCAGAACTAAAAAAGAACGACTCAGAACTAAACAAAAAGAACGACTCAGAACTAAACAAAAAGAACGACTCAGAACTAAACAAAAAGAAAGACTGAGAACTAAAAAAGAACGACTCAGAACTAAACAAAAAGACCGACTCAGAACTAAACAAAAAGACCGACTCAGAACTAAACAAAAAGAAAGACTCAGAACTAAACAAAAAGAACGACTGAGAACTAAACAAAAAGAAAGACTGAGAACTAAACAAAAAGAACGACTCAGAACTAAACAAAAAGAACAACTCAGAACTAAACAAAAAGAACAACTCAGAACTAAACAAAAAGAACAACTCAGAACTAAACAAAAAGAAAGACTGAGAACTAAAAAAGAACGATTCAGAACTAAACAAAAAGAACGACTGAGAACTAAAAAAGAACGATTCAGAACTAAACAAAAAGAACGACTCAGAACTAAACAAAAAGAAAGACTGAGAACTAAACAAAAAGAAAGACTGAGAACTAAACAAAAAGAACGAATCAGAACTAAATGAAAGGAATGACTCAGAACTGAATGAAATATAAAAATAAATATTACTATTGTAATGCGATAAAAGATAAAAAAGACGGCCTGGGACAGTAATCCTGACTCTCAGACTCTCACTAAGCTGAAATGTGGTTCATAAATTATTACAGGTGTCATGAAAATCGGCGTGTGTGTAAAATGATTCGTCTCACTTCTGAATTCATTAACCAGTATTTAATTTCTTAATTGGACTCTCGGTTTAATTGAAATTCAGATCACACCTCCGTTCACTTTTCACCTAATTATTACTGCAGCGTGGCAACGGTGAAGTCGTCGCTTTGGTTGGGGAGATTGATCGTTTTTGTGTTGCACGGAGACAGCGACAACTGTTCTCTCAACACACACACACACACACACACACACACACAGACACACACACACACACTTCGTCTTTTCATTAAAACGCTGGAAGCTCACAGAAACACGGCTTTCTAATTGGATTTAATGCTTGGTGTTAGTTGATATTGGCGCTAGAATCATCTGTTTGTCTTGTTGCTGTGTCCCCGGCAGACAGACACTCACACACACACACACACACACACACACTCACACACACAGTGTTATTGAGAATCATCTAATCCAATATGGCGGGTTTCAGTGAAGAGCAGAACTAAACACTGCAGCTGTGCAGAGATGATTAGAATACTGTTTAATCGTTTATTAATTATAAAATATTTCTTTAAAAGTAGGTTTTTTGAACAGAAGAATTATGGAAACACATCTATGGCATCATGGTAAAAGTATATTTAATATAAATTTCTGTTTGGTATTGCATTTATTGTTTTTGGTAGCTTGATATTAGATTTAAAACAAATCAGGTCATCACGTAGAGAGTGTATTAATTTTACTTCACTTTTACCTCACAGGTGCGTTACTGACGCTCATTTTAAAGCTAACATAAGAAATAATTTCCTATTAAAAATACAGGAAAGACTTTTAGTCTGTTTAGTTGCTCAAGTCATCTGAGTTGGTTTAATTAAATGATTGATTCAGATTCACTGATTCGTTCAGTTGCACAGTTTGCCCAAATGTGCAGTGTGATCACGTTACAGCCGTATAGTTTTTTGTGCAATAATTGTTGCTGTTTTGTGTTACTTTATGAGAAGCTTGTAAGTTCGTATTTAGAAGAATTCTTTTTTGTATGCACTAAAACACTGAAAATGTTCAGCTCTGAGCTAATAAACCTGAACTCGACTCATTGAACTCACTGACTCAGTCAATCGACTGAACGAGAGAAGAGCGAATCTTAGTCATGACCAGAATGATTCACTGACTCAAAAACTGATTCCTTGTTCAAGATAAGAGCGAATCTTGTTCTTGACTCAAAAACTGACTCCCTGTACAAGATAGGAACAAAACTCAGCCTTGGCTCTTGTTCTTGACCAAAATGATTCACTGACTCAAAAAGTGACTCCCTGTACAAGATAAGAGCGAATCTCGATCTTGGCTGAAATGATTCAGTGACTCAAAAAGTGATTCCCTGTACAAAATAAGAGCAAATCTCGGTCTTGGCCGAAATGATTCACTGATTCAAACCCTGCTTTCATGACTGAAAAGATTCACTGACTCAAAAACTGATTCCCTGTACAAGATAAGAGCAAATCTTGGTCATGACCAAAATGATTCACTGACTCAAAAACTGATTCCCTGTTCAAGATAAGAGCGAATCTTGTTCTTGACTCAAAAAGTGACTCCATGTAAAAGATAAGAGCGAATCTCGATCTTGGCTGAAATGATTCAGTGACTCAAAAACCGATTCCCAGTACAAGATAAGAGTGAGTCTTGGTCATGACCAAAATGATTCACTGACTAAAAAGTGATTCCCTGTACAAAATAAGAGCAAATCTCGGTCTTGGCCGAAATGATTAACTGATTCAAACCCTGCTTTCATGACTGAAAAGATTCACTGACTCAAAAACTGATTCCCTGTTCAAGATAAGAATGAATCTCGATCTTGGCTGAAATGATTTACTGACTCAAAAAGTGACTCCCTGTACAAGATAAGAGCGAATCTCGATCTTGGCTGAAATGATTCAGTGACTCAAAAACCGATTCCCAGTACAAGATAAGAGCGAATCTTGGTCATGACCAAAATGATTCACTGACTAAAAAGTGATGCCCTGTACAAAATAAGAGCAAATCTCGGTCTTGGCCGAAATGATTCACTGATTCAAACTCTGCTTTCATGACTGAAAAGATTCACTAACTCAAAAACTGATTCCCTGTTCAAGATAAGAGCGAATCTCGATCTTGGCTGAAATGATTCACTGACTCAAAAAGTGACTCCCTGTACAAGATAAGAGCAAATCTTGGTCATGACCAAAATGATTCAGTGACTCAAACACTGATTCGATGAATGAAAGAAGAGTAAATCTTGGTCATGACCAAAAGGATTCACTGAGTCGGGTTCAGCATACTCCAAGCTGCAAACATGACATACTCGATTCAAGGATTAAAAAAAAAAAATCTGACAAACATAACGTAAAACCTGTGTTTAATAATCATGAAGTTAGTTATAGTGACTCTAAACTGAATGAAAGGAATGAAAAAATACTGAATCTTTCGCACATGAATCATTAGCTGGCAGGGGTTTATAATAGTGGAAGCTCTATAACTCTATCATAATGTGTGTGTGTGTGTGTGTGTGTGTGTGTGTGTGTAGCGCATTAAACCTCTCACCAGGACGCCTGAGCTAATAGGAAAATGCAGTGTAATGAATTGGATTGGTTGACCTGCTTAAGTCCCACATGTGGAAGCCTCTAGTTAGTCCAGTTTATTTAAAAATCACCTTTTCAGGGTAAAAGCAGCTGATCAGGTGCTGCGCTGGGAAACACTCACATTTATGCGACATAAACATGAACAAATAAAGTCAAATAAATGCATGATGACGTGCTGATATACATGCACACACAGTACATACATATATCACTGTGTGTAGGACTTGAATAATGAATTTATTCTTCTTAAAATACAAAAATGTATCCTTTAATTTTATTTATTTAAACTCTAAATACATTCCACAGTACGAAGCTAACTGTCCTCTATACCTTCCACTTCTAATCTCAGCATTTTAATTGCTTATGAGACCATTTTAACGACAGAACATGTGCAGAAACATGCTAATGCCTGTAATGCTAACAATGTTAAGAAGGTTAACATTCTGCAAATGACAAAAATGTAAAGATTAAATAAATATTGTTAAATATCGTTGTGCAATATTAGTGAATCTTTACCTGTATTTTATATTTTATAATATTTAAGACACTGGAACAGGGCATGCTAGGATATGTTTTACTCCGTATCGCTAGCCATATAAGTTATGTTTAAGATGAATTAAGATGTTTGATGAATCTAAAGTCACTAGTTAGCTTTAAACAGTAATGCTAATTTCTGGCTCTAAGCCATGCTAGCATGTTTAATCAAACTATTGCTTTAGCTCTAATAGTATCTTTAACGTTACTAAATTCGTAGCTTGTTAGTAGAACTGTTTCTTGTCCTAATATAGCATTGTATTTAGTCTGAATTAAAATATTGTCAAGATATAAAATAGAAATTCTAGTTTTGCTCACGCTAACAGTGTTTCTAACAATGAAACAAGACAAGTAGCTAAAAGTTTGAAGAAAATTTATTACATGCTATCAGTTTACATTCACTGCTAGCCATGTTAGCATGTTTGTTTAAAGCTATTCCGTCAACTCTAGTAGCATCTTTTACTTGACCTTTTTACACTGTAGGAACCTTGTTGTTGTTGTTAAATGTAATATCTTTCTTTCCCCTCTGTCTCTGTCTCAGGCACTTCCTCTTTAAGACAGGCACAGGAACGACCCCTCTGTTCAGCACGGCCACTCCGGGCTACACCATGGCTACGGGGGCGGTGTATTCGCCCCCCACACGGCCCCTGCCCCGCAACACGCTCTCCCGCAGCGCCTTCAAGTTCAAGAAGTCGTCCAAGTACTGCTCGTGGAGGTGCACAGCTCTCAGCGCCGTCGCCGTGTCCGTCCTGCTGTCCATCATCCTCTGCTACTGCGTCTGTGAGTCCTAGCGCACCGACATCATTATAACATCTGAGTGATCAGGCAATGAATAAATGTTTATTTAATGGCTAACTTCGAATCTTCTTCAAAAAACTTAATCAAATACAGCTTATATTGACTGAAGGCCAAGCAACAAAATGAAAATCTGTCATCGGTCAGTGGCAATGTGGGTGGGAAATGGAGTCAAGATGTAGTGAACTGAACATTTTAGGGGCAGGACCTTTGACCTTTGCTTTGATTGGTCAGAGTTTGAACTAAAACTGTTGTCCAGCTGGTTGTAGATTCTGGACAGGAAGTGTAGTCTAATTGTTCATAGTAGAATCTCAGAAGGAAACATTTGGGTACCAATTGGGTAGAATGGGTGGAGACTGTGGTAGAGGAGGAGACTTGGGCATTTTAGGGGAGCGAGTGTGTAGGATCTGTGGTCATGGTGGCATGTTGGGTGGGAACTGCAGTCTGATTGGCTACAAATGATGTTTTCTGAGGTCTGATTGGATATAGAGGCGTTGTAGGGGCACAGGATGTTCTCTGATTGGTCGGAGTGTGAGGGATTGGCAGGTTGAGGTGGGATCTGGGATCTGTTTGGTTACAGTGGGATGAGATCAGTGGTGTGATTAGTTACAGTAGGATTTGGGGCGGGAACTGCAGTCCAATTGGTCACAGTAGCATTTTCGATGAGAATTGTACTCTGATTGGTTACAGTGTTCTGAGGAACCAAGCTATCTAATCTATCAAACCAGTGATCTAATTCGTCTGGTCCACAGAGGTGGTACAGATGGGACATTTCAGGGTCTGAAACTGGAGCGTTGGAGCATGTTGTCCTAACCTTGCGCTGCTAGCTAAAATACATTGAAAACCTTCTTGTCATCACATTTCAACAAAAAACATTGGCACTGAAGATGCTAAGCAGACTCAAATAATATCACACCACGGTTAGATGAGCGTGTGATCCTAAACACTGCTAATTGGCTAATCTGTAGGCTGCCATTTATGTTTTGTCAAGGTGCCAAAGACCATTCATTGTGAGATCAAACCCCACCCGCTTTGTTGGAAATTCGAGTCTTCTAGTTGTTGAAATGAGCGAAATGATCTACTGAGGTCCAAGTGCTAATCACGCCTTCTGTAGCTGGCTCTCAAACTGCATTAGCACAATCAATAGGGTCCAGAAGTCCACTTATTTGACAAAACAATTAGTTTTGGATATCACCTCAGTGGTGGATTCAGACTTTCGGACCCTATAGTACACACAGTAATGTTGTTAGTATGTAATGCTCTCAATCAGAGACGCTGCCAGACTTTCTGCCTCCGTTCCTTTCCAGCATAAAGCCACACGCTCTCTCTCGTCTCTCTCGTCCAGCCGAGCTCTTAAAACCAGTCAGTGATGGGAATTAAAACCCTGAAAACGTGTTAGAGGAAGATTCTTGCACCGAAAAACCCCGTCCACTGTCTCCAGAAGTTACTGTTAACCACAAAATGTCTTGGACTCAGACTTTGGGACCGTGCTGTACACACAGTTGTGCTGTTGTAGATAAATTTGTGCCAGACTTTCTGCCTCCGTTCGCTTCCAGCGCAAAGCCGCACACGTACGTCAGCGGCTCTTCCAGGCAGGGAGGGACGGGACGAAAAAAACCAGAACAACGTCTTAGCTGAAGCTTTTACACAAAGTCTCCAAAACAGACTGTTAACCACATAACAGTTGGACTTCACTTCCCACTTGTTGGACAACATTTACACCTCCCTCGTAGACCACCGCTCTACTGAAGTGGTCCGTTTGGTCGTCATAGTAACTGTTGCATTAATTGAAATCAGCCATATGGTTACCTACATCACTAACACCAACACTTCACAGCTTCACATGAGTGTTATCATCATCCCAGGTTTAAAACTTGGACTAATAAATCACCTAGCATTAATTAATAAGCAGCAGTATATTAGATAAATAGCTACCTAACTATCAGCTGCATGAAACAGAGTATTAAATTTAGCAAGCTGGCTAGTGCTACGGCTAAATCGCTAGCTAGCATGTTAATTAGCCACTATCACTTTATAGGAAAAAAGTGCTAATTAAAATGGTTAAGAATTTTATTATTTTAGAATTTAAAATAATGTTAGCATTAGTTACGTATCACCACTTTATTTATTTGTTTGTTTGTTTGTCCATATATCTATTTATTTATTTATTTATCAAAAATTAATCTAGCCTATATTTGTTTCTTTCATTTCTTCTTTCTTTTTCTGGCACACAGTCTGTTAAAAAATAAAACATTTACATATATTTTTTTATCCAGATAAAATTGAAATAACCATCTTTTTTATCTTTACATATATAGTATATTTTTTAAAATTATATCAACATATTTAGACAAAGAAAAAACTAAACACACGCACACACACACACGCACTTTTGGTTGTAACTGTCTCCCTCTGACTCGCGCTTCCTCTTGAATTCCGGTCCGAGTTATTATAGGGTTGTCACGGTAACCGAGCTTCCCATCGCCATGGCAACCGCATCCATGCTCTGGCTTTGGTGCCCCTGCTTTGTGTCGGTTCTGCTCAGTCAAGTTTGTGTTACGAGGTTGAGTATCCCGACAGCATTCCAGTCTTTATATCTTCACACCTAGTGACCGAAGCTGCTCATGCTTTATTCATCATAATTTTTCAAATTCTGACTTCATTCTGATAAAGAAAAAAAAAATGAAAAGACACAATGAAAAAGAGAGAGAGAAAGAGAGAGAGAAAGAGAGAGAGAGATGCACAGGGGAGGAATGAGAGAGTAGTTTTCTTTCCCTAAAGTTCTTTCTTTCATGATGGCTTTCTGATAATGACTTTCACTCCATCTCTCTCTCTCGCTCTCTCTCTTTCTCTCGCTCTCTCACTCACTCCTTTCTCACGTTCTCTGAGTGCGTGATTGGTTGTTTATTAGTCGTATGTACTCAGCTCGACAGCGGTGATGAATATCTGAAGCTCGAGAGTCAGTGGGGTTTCTCCGGCCAAACCCCTCATCATTACTAACATAAAGACGAGTTTAGAGTCACGCAGCGGGGGTCCGTGAGAGCGAGAGCCAAATTATGGAAATATATGGACGGCTAATCATCTCGCCGCACGGTGGGGAATAAACATCATCGTCTCCTACAAAACACGCACGCAAGATGGCTTTCTTTAGAAGCGTCTCATTAAAGTACGCTCATTAAAGTGCACCACGTTTAGCCTAAAAAAACCCATCCAGAGTAACAGAAACTTTCCCATCAGAAGTGGGCGGGGCTAATGGCAGATAACAGACAGAAACAACGCCGCTGCTGTAACGAGACCTCGAGGGTCGATCACTAACATCAACAGAAACCTGACTGTTCCTTAACAGGCCTCGTCTCATAATATCTGCAATACATGTGAGTTTAAAGGAATGTGAAATTTAGGAATTTAAAAGAGGAAACAGGAGGAAGATGAGGAGGAAAAGAGGAAGCAGGACAAGAGGAAGTGGAGATAATGAATGAATTTAGCATGACTGTACCATAAACACAGTAAACACACGATAAATAAATACATAAATACATAATATAAAATTAGCTCAACATTACGTTTGGTAAGCAAGCTGCTAGAGCTATGCTACGGCTCAGCTTTTAACGGGGCGGTCACACTAGACATTCAGCATGCGACATTTCTTCAGAGACCGCTGCGAATAAGGGCTGAAATAGGATATGATGTCACACGCCAAGGTGTTGGGCTTTTTTTAATCCACACATTATGCTTATACAGTATGTTTCAGTGTTAAAATATAGCACCTGTTCCTGTATGCATTGATACAGCAGTCCAGGCAGCTTCTCTTTTCATGTTGGTTTTATATTTGTTTAAAGCTGCGTTGTATAACACGGGATGGTGCGACATCGCTAGAATCAGTGCTTCCTCCATCTTAGATTTTCTCAAGCGCTCACGCCGTGACGTGTCGATCTTCTATTGGTCTTCACTTGATACGACTTCGCAGGTCAGAGTTCACCAAATTTGTACATTGGAACACAGCAAAATGTGAAACTTCTTCGCATGAGCTTGCGTTTCCGGTCTCCAGCATTTGCATGGAAATCCATCGAATGGAAGTCAATGGAATGAAAAGTGTAGTGTAGCTTAAAACCATAAACGTTAGCTTAAATGTTGCTGTTAAAGGGTGTTGTTTCGTGCTTATATGCTGTAAAGGTCAATAAGAAACGAGTTAGCCTGTTTCTGATTGAGTTCCTATTTCTTCTCACCTCACTCTCATTCTGTACCCAAATATAAAACACTAATTATAAGTTATGTACCATGTACCACCTACCTAAACATTATTGCAGACCAAGTACACCCCTTCATGGCAACGGTATTCCCTAATGGCAGTGGCCTCTTTCAGCAGAATAATGCTCCCTGCCGCATTGCAGAAATTGTTCAGGAATAGTTTGAGGAACATGACAAAGAGTTCACAGTGTTGACTTGGCCTCCAAATTCCCCAGATCTCAGTCTGATCCAGCATCTGTGGGATGCGCTGGACAAACAAGTCCGATCCATGGAGGCTCCAACTCACAACTTACAGGACTTAAAGGATCTGCTGTAAACATCTTGGTGCCAGATACCACATCACATTTTCAGAGGTCTTGTGGAGTCCATGCCTCGATGACTCAGAGCTGTTTTAGCAGCACAATATTAGGCAGGAGGTTTTAATGTTATGCCTGATCAGTGTATTTTAAGATGATGTAGCAAGTGTGTGTCTCAAACCAGAATCTGCAACCAGAAACATTCATAAACACTCACCGGGTTTTTATGTCTCTAAAGACTCTGAATGAGAGTGAGAGTGAGTGAGCAACTGTTCTTTAGATGGGCTTTTTATCATTGTTACAGCACTATACACTATACGCTACACTCAGGAGAAGTAAACACACACATCCAGTCTGTCCACTTAGTTTTATTTGAGCCGTTCGTTCCCTGCGTAAATATTTTGAAGCTTTGCTGCTACAGCAAAATAACAAGAGCTGAACATTTGTAGTTATTTAGCAGACTGTTCCTCCAGTGAAAGGAATCAAATCGTCTGGATTCGGCGCTGAAGGTGTAGCTTGGCTCAAGGAGGACAGGCTGTATAAGAAATCAAATCTTCAAAATTATACCACATTTAGCGTATAATGGCATGCCATGAGCGAAATCATATCATCAAAATGACAGACACGTCGTCGTGAGTGATAGATAATCGGTTCTGAATAAATTGTAGTGTCTTTTGAGACATCAGTCAATAACAAGGTCTTTTGAATCCTGAACTCAAAACAAAATGGCCGTAAAAATGAAGCTATGTTGGGTGTCGTGGTGTGTTAGCTCTCTTGTGGGATTTTGTCATTTATAAACCATACATACAGATTGCTTATTACAGTGTGTCAAGCAGAGTGAAGCTAAGAAATGAGCATGCTAACATGAAAACGTTTACATAATGCTAATTTGCTGTGTTTTATTAGTATACCTGACAGGTGTGCAGAAGGTTTGTGCATATCCCAGCATGCCCTGCTTCCCTTCCATCCAAAATGGTGCCCTACTTCCTGGTCAAAAAGTGGATGTTGTGTATTAGCAAGGCTAGCAAGGGAAATTACAGTGCGTTTGGATAATGTCGGAAAGATCGTATTTACGAGTTAAACGTGCATGAACGCCACCACAAAGTCGTAATTATGAGTTTGTGGGAAACTCCGGATGTTCTTTGCGCTCTGAGTTTCCGAGTTGTGGGCGTGTCAGTAAGAATCGACGGATGCAGCGTCTGTAGTTGACGGTAAATTTGCTGAAGGTGAATGTTTACTCGCCTCAGAAGCTGATTTCAGTTGTTATGTGTCTGTAATACGCAGCAAGTTATTGAAATACAAGCAAACGTTTGGTTAACGTTTACGCACCTATAGGAGAGAAATGGTTTGATTTGCGTCGTTGCACGAGCATTTTGTTTATGGATTTTTTTAGAGGAAGAGGGAGAGAGAAAGAGAGATAATAAAAGATAAATATAAGCCACACTACTTATGGATATTTAGCAGTGACACGTCTCTGTCACTCAGGTGTTTTTATTTATAATAAAACAAGCTAATTGCCTGCACAAAAATACAACAGCATTGTACAATTACGATATAATTATTATGTAACAATAAAGTTTACGTCTTCATAGCTTTATAACTTGATTAAAAACTTAAAAAAGCAAAACACACCAGACGCACATTCTTTGTTCTTCATTTTCTAGAAGCAGATTTTAAAAATCTTGCTGTATTTTTATTATTTTTTTGTAGTTAATTAAGAGAAGTTTCACCACCATGTTTGCTCCGAACGAAGTGACGCGAACGCATCTGACTTCGTAATTACGACTTCCCAACTCGTAAACACGAACTTCCCAGGAGGACTTGAACCCAGTCTCTTGCAGTGCATTGTGGGATTTATTGTAGAATATTCTCACACGCTGAGAATACTGCACTGTGTAGGGAATAGGGTGTGGTTTTACACACCCTTTGCTAGCTTTGCTAGTTAATTAGCCGCCCACATGTGACACACGTGCAGATTCTTTGTCAATATTAAGATGAAATCATTGAGAAACCGCAATTCTGACTTGTTCACGTGGCGCGTTACTCATTCATGACACACACAAGATCATATTTTTAGCGCCGTGACACACGGATTGTTTATCCTCCAACCCTTCTCTGTGTCCTTCTTGCCCTCTCTTTCCATCTTTTCTTTTATCTCTGTCAATTTATTTTGTTGTGTTATTTTTTTTTCTAGCCTTAGGGTCCTGTCTGCTTTTCCACTCACGCTTCTTTGAGCCTGAGCTTGCTGTCGTCTCAGTGTGTCTATCTTCTTGTCTACTTTCTCTCCTTTCTCCGACTGCAATCTGTAGTTAGCTGGGTGCTAACAGCAAACCGCCAACAGTCAGAGGAAAGCTTGAATCTCCATCTGTCACTTTCTCAGAACAGGTTTCGTATTTACATCATCGTTCGTGATAAGTATCAGCTCGGAATAAAAAAAAAAACACCACGCTGCATGCTAACCATGCCGGAAATGTTGGAAGGAAGTATTATCTGAGATAATAAACGCACAAAAAAGTTATGTGGGAAGGCGAACATACAGTATACAATATCAGTCCAGTGGTTAAAGGAAAGCACTGTTGCTAGGCAACTGGGAAATATGGACAGCAAGCATTAGCTTGCTAACATTTAAGCTAGCTAGCATAAAATAAAGACAGTGAAAATGAGACATCAGGAATATCAACATTTTCAACAGATGTGTTAGTAAATTACTTTGAAAAAGCTCTTAATGGCTAAAATTATGCTAATTATAATTAGCACATGTAATTGTCACATATAATTCTTTTATACAGCCTGTTTAAGGGTACAGTGATGTTGAAAACATGACAAAATCAATATCAACATTTTCCTCAGATGTGCTGGTAAATTACTAATTAAAGACTGTCTAGCACCAAAATCCTGAGATAGTTAACTAGCACAGAGCCTTTATGTTATTTAAATGCACAATGCGAGGGCACAGTGACAATGAAAATAACACAAAAGTGTCAGGAATATCAACATTTTCCTCAGATGTGCTGGTAACTTGCCAAGAAAAAAATCAATATGGCTAAAATTACACTAATTCTAATTAGCATGTAGCTGATAAGTCTTTTTAAAGGCCATGTGAAGGTACAATGATGTTGAAAACAAGACAAAATCATCGAGAATATCAACATTTTCCACAGATGTGTTAGTAAATTACTTTGAAAAGGCTCTTAAAGGCTAAAATTATGCTAATTATAATTAACACATATAATTATCACATATAATTCTTTTATACAGCCTGTGTAATTGTACAGTGATGTTAAAAACAAGACAAAATCACTGAGAATATCAACATTTTCCTCAGATGTGCTGGTAAATTACCAAGAAAAGACTCAATATGGCTAAAATTACGCTGATTCTAATTAGCATGTAGCTGATAAGTCTTTTTAAAGACCATGTAAAGGTACAACGAGGTTGAAAACAAGACAAAATCATCGAGAATATCAACATTTTCCTCAGATATGCGGGTAAATTAATAATAAAATGCTTTATATAGCTACAATTAAAAGTTAACTAACTAGCACTTAGCTGAACTATAAACATTTTCCTCAGAGGGTTTTGGTAAATTACTAAAATTAGGACTTAGCTAATACTTAGCACATATTCGTTAAGTCTTCTAAAGGTGGAATGATGTCAAAAATGAGACAAAATATACCAAATATGGACATTTTTAGCTAGCATGTAGATGCTAAGTCTTATACAGACAGTGTAAAGGCCCAGTGACAGTGACATTTTCCTCAGATGTCCTGGTAAATTTCTAAGGAAAGTCTCAGTAAGTCTAAAACTAGCACTGTGTAAAGGTTCAGTGATGTCGAAAATGAGACAAATTTATTCAGAATATTAACATTTTCCTCAGATTTGTTGGAAAATTACAAATAAAAACATCTCTACGGCTAAAAAATGCATATTTTCGCATTTTATATATAATATATCTGTTAGCATGCATAATATATAAACTCGAACATGTCTTTGCGGTATGCTAACTCTATGCTAATTGCTCTTGTTAGCATTAGGTGTAGTATATACAGACAAACATGCCTTTGATCTATGCTAACTCGATGCTAATCCCTTCTGTTAGCATTATTTATACTATATCATAACATGTATAATACATAAACTTAAACACTTCTTTGACGTATACAAACTCAATGCTAATCACTCCTGTTAGCGTTATGTGTAATATATAACTTAAAGACGTTTTTCACGTATGCTAACAGGAGAAGGCTAATCACGTGCGTTAGCATATGGCAGAAGCACATTGGCATGAAGCAGGAGATCTAGTATCTATGGCACTAACGAGCGCAATTAGCATAGCATGAAGGTTCAATGTTGTCGAAAATGAGACAAATTTATTGAGAATATTAACATTTTCTTCAGATTTGTTGGAAAATTACAAATAAAAACTCTGTACGGATAAAAAATACGTATTTACGTGGCTAGCTAGTTATATAAATGGACACTGTAG
>NC_069712.1:2662500-2677500 GCF_027358585.1 Pangasianodon hypophthalmus | reverse complement strand
GCGAATCAAGCAGAAATAATTCACCTACGTCCTATTTATACGTTTATCAGATTCTGAGTCCCACTATACAAATATCAGCTCGCTCGCTTTATTGTATATGAATAAATAAATAAATAAATAAATGCATATTTTTTATGGACTGTTTAAGCCAAAAAGAAGGAAAAGGAAAAGGAAAAAAGGGATGAAATGAAATAGAACAAAAAAAATCACGATATTAAAAAAAATAAATGAAATAAAATCAGTGAGAAAAAAATAAAGAATGGAGAAATAAAATTTTAGCAAATGAGTCTGTGGATTAAATAAATTTCTTCTCTTTAGTTTAAAATGATGCTGTAACACAAAAAGAGTCAACTCTAAACACTAGCACAGGATCAGAGTCTGAATTTACTCACTCGGTTTTTTTTTTTTGTGTGTGTTTTTCCG
The DNA here is from genome assembly GCF_027358585.1 of Pangasianodon hypophthalmus. NCBI lineage: Eukaryota > Metazoa > Chordata > Actinopteri > Siluriformes > Pangasiidae > Pangasianodon > Pangasianodon hypophthalmus. The sequence continues at coordinate 2,677,077 of NC_069712.1, read as the reverse complement.
GGAATTTTTTCAGACATTGCTCCTGAACAGCGCTGACTCAGAAGCAGTCATTACGGACAACAGGCTGCAAATTTGTTAATTAAATGTCGGCTAATTAAAAAAGAATCTTGTCAGGCAGCCTGTTTTGATTAGCTGTTATTTATAATTAGCAAAAAAAAATCTGGCATCAATCATGGATGGAGCTGAAAGACCACTCTGACCCTGTCTCTCTCTCTCTCTCTCTCTCTCTGTCTCTCTCTCTCTCTCTGTCTCTCTCTCTCTCTCTCTCTCCACCTCTCTCTTTGTCTCTGTCTCTCTCTCCCTCTCTCTCTGTCTCTCTCTCTCTCTCTCCCTCTCTCTCTCTCCACCTCTCTCTCTCTCTCTCTCTTTGTCTCTGTCTCTCTCTCCCTCTCTCTCTGTCTCTCTCTCTCTCTCTCTCTGTCTCTCTCTCTATCTGTCTCTCTTTCTCTCTCTTTCTCCATCTCTCTGTTTGTCTCTCTGTCTCTCTCTCCCTCTATCTCTCCCTCTATCTCTGTCTGTCTCTCTCTGTCTCTGTCTTTCCGTCTCTCAGCGATGCATCTGTTCGGACTGAACTGGCAGCTGCAGGAGACGGAGAGTTTCGCTTTTGAGAATGGACAGGTCAAACCGGACGGCACAACATCTAACGGAGTCACCGCCCTGTCAGCTGAGCACGGTAAACACACACACACACACACACACACACACACACAGAGTGTCAAGTGCAGTAATATATCAGGGCAGCTGTGTGGATAGCGGTCAGGCTAAGTGCTAAAATGTTACGGTAAGCAGCCTCATCATAACGGCCTTCAACCACACATCCATCCATCATTATTAGGACAGAGAGAGAGAGAGAGAGAGAGAGAGAGAGCTCCATTATCTGTGCTGTGTATGTATGAGTATTCCCTTTGTGTCATCAGTGTGTGTGTGTGCGCGTGTGTGTGTTGCTGTTTGCAGCACACAAGAAGTTATTCATCTTTCTCGTCACACATTCAGGTTTATTTTAATTGATCTCTCTCTCTCTCTCTCTCTCTCTCTCTCTCTCTCTGTGTCTCTCTATGTTTCTCTGTTGCTCTCTGTTTCTTCTTGAGTCTTTTATAGTTATAGCGTAAATATTCTTGAGGGTTTTTTTTTTTTGTCTCTTATAGTTCTGGCTGGATTTAAATTTTGATCGATATCAGATTTTAGATTTTGGGTCTTAAGAACCATAGTTTAGATCAATTTCTGCCTCTGCCTCTGCCTCTTACATTTACATTTAAGAACCATATCTTAGATTAACTTCTGTCTTCTTCAGTCTTTTATAGTTAAACCTTAAACTATTCTGGAGATGTTTTTCGTCTTTTGTAGTTCCTGGCTGGCTCGCCATTGCTTCGATTTTACTGATATCAGATTGTGGGTCCTAAGAACCACCGTTCCTGGCTGGCTCACCTGTGGTTAGAGCTTGATCAGTATGAGATTTTTGGTCTTAAGAACTGTAGTTTGGATCAACTTGTATCTCTTTTAGTCTTCTACAGTTGCACCTTGTTATATATTTCCTGGCTGGCTCACCAATGGTTAGATTTTAGTGGACCTTTGTGCATTTCGTCTCTTCAAATCCTCAAACAGTGGATGTTGAAACTACTTCAGATGTAGCATGAAAATAATCTTGGGTGAAAATGAAAATGTTTGGGTCTTTATTTGAAACTCTTGGCTGGCTCGCCAAAATGTCAGTTTTGATGTGCAAAAAGATGTTTCTTTATTTTTTAAAAAAATATATTTTTTGTATTTTTTCTTACCTGATATTGGTGCAATCAGTCAAGAGAAAGAAAGACAGAAAATAAAGAAATCCCATAATGCACTGTAACAGCTAGTTTCCAGCACTCTAGTGTACCCATAATGCATTGGTGCTGTATTGGATGTTTGATCTGAATGGTTCATGGCAGCCATTCCTTCAACTTTTGACATTAATGAACACACACACACACGCAGCATGAGGGAGTTTCAGAAAGTCATAAAGACACACTAATGTTTCCTCAAACACACAGCACACTGGAGACACACGCTGAGAAATCACATCACCGTCATGCTAATGTCTCTGTGACGGAAAGAAAGAGACAGATGACGAGGGATAGAAAGAGAAAGAATGAAATGAGCGGGTGAACATGAGGCGAGATACGCAGTGAAAGATATGTTGTGTCTGAAACTGTACATTGACTCACTAATTCACTATTTATCATACAGACTACACAGAGGGCGGCCGTGAGAGAGACTCGGAAATTCAGACACATTTTTCTTCCACAGCGTCACAAATTTCTAAGTGAAATATCAGTCATTTTCAGCAGGGCTTTAGATTTTATCCATAAGAATTAGACTGACATGTGGGCATCTCAGTGTGTCTGTGCAGAGTGGCATTTATTTATTTATTTATTTATTTATTTATTTATTTGACATAGCCAAAAAGTTTGGAAGATTGCACATTAAAATAATAATAATAATAATAATTTGACCTTTAAAAAATTGAATCTTGGAGTCTGACCAAGGAAATGAGCTAACAAGAGGAGAAAGGTCAGTTTTGATTACAGGTTGTCTTTAAAACATCATCATAGTGTTGAGAATGTTAAATAGGTTAATGCTGCAGTCTCGAGATCGAAATAAAATGTGTTGAAAATGTGTTTTTTAACCTTTTTACAGCCATGAAAATACAAAAATGCTAAATTTTGTGTATTAAACACACAATTAACACAGCAGTCGATTGCACCAGAGGTTGTTAAACAGATTTATTTTTATTTTATGGAATGAAAACCTTATGTTTGTTAAATATTTTGCATTGTTTATTGCAAATAGGTGACACAAAAGTGTATAATTTTTGCAAGTTGACATGTTGCTGCAAACAAGCAAATTAAAGTCATGATTGCATTATGGGTATTTTTTCCCATGTATGACTCAATAATAATAATGATAACAAGATTTTCACAGGTAAAAGTTAGAAATATTTCAGCGAACAAAAATGAAAAATGGAAACAAACCAAATTTTTATTGAATGTAATCCGGAAGAGAAAAGAATCACTCTACATTGTGAAAATCGAAAGCGTGTTATTTTCGAAAGCGGTTAATAATGTTATTTTCCGTTCCAGTGTGATTTTAACGAAGTATCGCCTAATCCTAAACATTTTCCCAATAGCCGTAAATTCCTGTGTGGAGTTCGTCTCTTCCTGCACTACAGAAAGCTTCCACGCTGGATAGCTGCTACAGCCGGGTTTTTAAAGATGCGGTGACGGCATGAAAATGTGTGTAGATGTGTGTAGATAGTGTCGTTCCTACAATTTTGCAAGCGACGAATCAAAGCAGAAGGATGTGCTGAAAAAGTAAAAAATAAATAAACACATGTTTCTGGTTGAATGCAGTATTTGATTTGTTTCGCACACTGTGAACCTTCTCTCACTGCTTAAAAAGCAGGCTTGTGGAAGCTTAAAGCGCTTTTAAACCTCGTTTCTCAGGAAGTGCTGATGTCGACAGTCTGATCAGACGTGTGCAGTTTATTGTCGTGAAATTTCTGAGCAGATCCTCTGGTGATTAGTTGCTTGTTTAATTCGATACTGATTCTCTGAACGGATTTAGTCTCCTTCTGTGGAAGTTTGTAACTTCTGCACTGCAAAACATGACATCTTAATAAGTGAAAATATCTTGAATATAGTCAGATGTATCTAGTATTTCCTATTATAAGATTACAATTAACCAAATATAAGTTTATTAAACCTATTTCTAGACAATTTTACTAATTTCAAGCTTAATTTCAAGCTTTCTTGTTCTGTTGGAAGATAATTTTGTTTCTTTCTAAAAATAAATGCTTAAACTTATTAGCTAAAGTATCTGCCAATAGAACAGGACTATTTCAAGCTTGAAATTAGTAAAAATGTCTAGAACTAGTTTTTTTGTAATCTTATATTTGGTTTGTTGTCATCTTGTAATAGGAAATGGAGATAAATCTGACTATATTCAAGATATTTTCACTTGCTAAGACGTCATGGTTTTCAGTGTGAGAAACACGTAGAAACGAAATGTCTGTAAGCTAATTTTAAGTCTAATGCATTGATTATTTTGAAGCAAATTTTTATTCTGCCAGGATTTTAGAGCATGGGATATTCCTAAAATAAATAAATAAAACAGCAATGCAGTCAGTACTGAAGTAAACTATATATATTTTTCTACTTTTATACCGCTAACATCAGCATGCTGTGCAACACAACCATCAGGAAGAAAACATTGCTCGCAAAGCCTTCCAGATACAAAGTAAGCACAGTGGTTAGTAGTTTCCTCACGTGAAACGCTGACAAAAATATTTTTTCCTTCCCCGGATGCTGCCTGAGTCGCCTGGGTCTCATTTGTTTAATGTAATAGCTTTCTAGCCGTCCACTAAAAAGCAAGGCTGGAAGCAACATTGGTTGATGAGAAATCTTTTTTTTTTTCCTTCAAGTCCAGCAGCTTGTGAATTTTTTTCATGGTAAATGGCAGAGAGAGAGAGAGAGAGAGAGAGAGAGAGAGAGATTAAGGTTAGAGGAAGCTGAGAGGCAGAATGATGGAGCGGGGGAAGGCAGATAGTGAGATGAAGAAGAGAGAGAGGAGGGTTATGGGAAGTTTAGAGGAAGTGGAAAGGCAGAATGAGTGAACGGGAGAGCGGGAAAGAGAGACGGAGAGATGTTTGTGTTGGTAATGTGGCTATCTGTCACTTCAGGCCGGGTGTTTGCTTAGCGTTTAGCCTCACGCTGTGGCATCGTTAGCGAGAGCGCGTGAAAGAGAAAACTTCTCATTCACCTTGTGTGTCCTGTTCTCCCTCTCTATTTCTCATCCCTTTCTTTCTGTCTCATCCCTTTCTTTCTATCTCTATTTCTCATCCCTTTCTCCGGTTGAATCGATGGTGTTAATATTTAAACACGCTCCTCGCCTTCTTTAGAGGCGGTTTTGCTAAAAGTGCCGAGTGCTGAATTACGTCTCTGTAAGTGCGACTCTCCATTATTCTCTCCTGATGTCATACAGTCTCTCTCTCTCTCTCTCACACACACACACACACACTCACACACACTCACAAACACACGCAGAGGCAGTAAAGTGAAGCTGCGCAGTTGAACAGGTTCGAACACAAAAAGATGGGAGAGAAAAGGAAACGACAGAAAGAAAAAAGTTGAAGAGTTGAAAAGGGACGAGGAGAGGATGGTAAGAAAAAAGAACGAGAGAAAATGGAGGCAAGAAGAGGAAAAGAGAGAGATAGGATTGGGGATAGAAAGTGATAAAGAGAGGCCAAGAGAAAGACTAAAAAAACTGAGAAAGAAAAAGAGAGGAAAAGATCGAGAGAGATAAAAATGGACAAATAGAGAAAAGAAAAATGAGACAGAAAGGAAAGAGATGGAAGAGAGGAAAAAAAAGAGATAAAGAGAGAGATTTGGAGAAAGATAAAGAAAAAGAAGAGGAGAGACAAAATTAGACATTAACTGTGGAAGAGAAAATGATGGAGAGGGGGAAAGGAGAGATAAGGAGAAAGAGAGAAAAAAATTAAGAGGAGGTGTGGAAAGGTTGGAGAAAGAAAGGATAGCGAGGTGACGAGGAAGAAGGCTGAGAAGAGAGGGAAACAAAGGCAAGAAAGGAGGATCAGAGGAAGAAGAAAAAGATGAAATGATTGGTGACAGAATGTATAGAGAGAAGAAGAGAGAAGAAAAGGATGGAAGAGAGGAAAAAAGGAGAGGTTATTAAATTAATTAATTGAGAAAGAAAAAACGATGGCGAGCGAAAAAGAAAAAAAGAAGCAGGAAAGACAAAAACCAAGAGAAAGAAAGAAAGAAAGAAGAATGAAAGAACAGATCAGGAAGTGTGGAGAAGAAAAAGGGTGAGAAAGGAAGGATTCAAAGAGGAGAAAGAAAGATCAGAAGAAGAAGAGAGGACTAGAGAAAGAAAGGATAGAGAAGAGAAGCTTCTTTAGCTTCTACAAGCAACGACACACACACACACATACACACACACACACACAGTTGAAGTGGCCAGCGAACCTCTGAAACTCCCAAACGTCGATCTGCTCCTCGTCCTCGTTTTCCCACTGCGCATCATCCTGGCACTCGTTTTCTATCCCTCGCTCTTTTTCTCTCCCTGAGCGATACCCTGCTGCTGATCAGACCTTCGCAGATGGTGTGTTTCTCTCCATTCTCACGCTCCACACGAGCTCCTGTCTCCGCTCACTGTGTCTCAAGGCACTCTTCTGTACGGTTCTAGCTCCCGTGTGAGTACCGGCTAACGCACAGAACCGTCATGGCTCCCGATGACTGCGGGGGAAAGTTCACCTGCTAGTAACGATGATGGTTAACAAGCTAACGTTAGCTAACACTAAACACACCTTGTGTCCCAAATGATGTACTATATACTCACTATGCACTTGCACTATGTGCAGCTATGTGCTAGCTAGCTTAATTGTAATTTAGGTCATATTAATTCTTTTCTTAGAATTAATCTTAGAATTCTTAAGTCACCAGCGCATCTGAGGTAAATGTTCATGTTTCCATTGATCACTGTGTCTGTGCCCTTACTTTGTCCATATAAAAGACTCGACAGCTATGTGCTAATTAACTAAATGATAATTTTAGTTTAGAAGTTTATTTGTAGTAATTTACCAACATATCTGAGGTAAATGTTGATATTCCCCATAAAATTTTCTTGTTTTCATCGTAACTGAACCGTTACTTTGCCTGCATAACAGATTATTGACAATAGCTAGCTAAACAGTCATTTTTAAGTGTACTGCTTTTTTTGTTAGTAATTTACCAACACATTAAGTTGATATTCCCAACGTTTGTATCTTGTTTTAGTTGTCACAGTGCTTTTACACTGTCCATATAAAATATGTAGCAGCTACTGTATATCCTAACTAACGAAACAGTAGTTATAGCTGTGTGGAGTCTTTTTTTTAGTAATTAGCCAACGCATCTGAGGTAAATATTGAGGTTCACAGTGTTTTTGTCTTGTTTCCATGGTGACCAAGTCTTTACATTTTGTCTGTATAACAGATTAGTGGCCATGTGCCATGTATTTAAAGTAATTTTAAGTGTACTGAGTATTTTGTTAGCAATTTACCAACATAACTGAGGTAAATGTTGATATTCCCAATATTTTTGTCTTGTTTCCGTCATCACTGAGCCTTTGCTTTGTCTGTATAACAGATTAGCAGCCATGTGTTAGCTTGTTAAACAGTTATTTTATATGTACTGATTATTTTGTAAATAATTTACCAACACATCTGAGGTGAAAGTTGTGAAAGATGTTCCTGATTATTCTGTTTTGTTTCCACTCTCACTGAGCTTTAACTTCCATGTGCCAGCTAGCTAAACTATTAACGTCAGATATTAGCTAGCTCATGCTCGCCGTCCTTGTTTCCTAGAAACAGTGTTCTCGCAACTGCAGCCACTTGGATGATGAGTGTATTATGTGCTTTCCTTCCAGCTTTGAATAGGAAGCACATGGGAAGTGGTTTTGCCGCTCCATTTCCCTCAGAGTTGTTTATATTGCACATCGCTGAGATTAGCATAAATAAGATAGATTGGAGGTTTATTCTAAAGTAAATGTTACAGTAATGTTGCTATAAAATTTTAAGATAGGGTCTGAGTCAGTGGGACAGAGCGCTGCCACAACAGGACGGTTTAGCGTTAGCCTGCTAAGCGCTTTATGGAATAATTAATGGTGTATTAATGCCAGCTGGTTTCCATTAGTGAGTGTATGAGCTCAGACTCGTCTGTCTCCCGTAATGCAATATACAGAGACAGAGGGACCAAAAGTCTGAGTCCAACTACCAAGAACTGTTACTTTATTTCATCATGTATTGAAAAGTAATTCAATGATAATCCTCGAACAAGACTTCAATGCGCCTTGTTGGCTGAGACCAATAAGGAAGACAAGATTTAACGCATAAAGGTGTCCATATCAGGTGTTCGCTGTTAAGCAAACACAATAATTAACACTATACGGTGTATTGTCACAACAATTAAAAAAAAACAAAAAACAAGGCGAATAGTGTGTGAAGAGAAGATTCATACAGGATTGGATCTGTCTCCGGTTTGAATAAAGACCTCTTGAATAATAAGGAGCAACTGAGGAAAATGTAAAATAAATCATAAAATGAAAACAAGTCTCAATAATGGACTCGGATTTTTTTGGACCCGAGTGTCCGTGTGTAATCACGCAGTGTGTGCGATTTCCAAAAACGCCTCTGAAAAATTACACACTGGAGAGCCAGGCATTTTTCTGTGAAGCTTGGTCTGGGTCAAACCACGGGGCTGGGGTACACATTTAGCAGGAAGTGTGGGTGTGTGTCTGCATTAACTCCGTCCAATATAATCCACAAAACCTCGCATGACCTGCCGCTAAGTGTTAAGTCACAGTTTTTATTTTCTCTTGTGTGGGAGAGTTTCAGTCCTGGGATGTGCGACACTGTTTATTTAACAAGCTAGTAAGCTAACAAGCTAGACATGACACACACACACACACACACACACACACACTGTTGCATACAAAAGTTGAGTAAACTGGCACGTGTGGATGATTATATACAGCCGGAGTAATCCGAGGTACTTTTTTTTTTACAGACACACACTATACACTACAGTTACACACAACAGACACACACTACACACCACAGTTACACACTACACACCACAGACACACACTATACACTACAGTTACACACTACACACCACAGACACACACTATACACTACAGTCACACACTATACACTACAGTTACACACTACACACTACAGACACACACTATACACTACAGTCATACACTACAGTTACACACTACAGTTACACACTACAGTTACACACTACAGACACACACTATACACTACAGTCACACACTACACACTACAGTTACACACTACAGTTACACACTACACTCACACACTACACACTACAGTTACACACTACAGTTACACACTACACTCACACACTACACACTACAGTTACACACTACAGTTACACACTACAGTCACACACTATACACTACAGTCACACACTACACACTACAGACACACACTACACACCACAGACACAAACCATATACTATGCACTATAAATATACACTACAGTCATACACTACAGTTACACACTACAGTCACACACTACACACCACAGACACAAACCATATACTATGCACTATAAATATACACTACAGTCATACACTACAGTTACACACTACAGACACACACTACACACTACAGACACAAACCATATACTATGCACTATAAATATACACTACAGTCATACACTACAGTTACACACTACAGACACACACTACACACCACAGACACAAACCATACACTATGCACTATAAATATACACTACAGTCATACACTACAGTTACACACTACAGACACACACTATACACTACAGTCACACACTACACACTACAGTTACACACTACAGTTACACACTACAGACACACACTATACACTACAGTCACACACTACACACTACAGTTACACACTACAGTTACACACTATACACTACAGTCACGCACTACAGTTACACACTACAGTTACACACTACAGACACACACTATACACTACAGTCACACACTACACACTACAGTTACACACTACAGTTACACACTACAGACACACACTACAGACACACACTATACACTACAGTCACACACTACAGTCACACACTATACACTACAGACACACACTATACACTACAGTCACACACTACACATTACAGTTACACACTAGTTACACACTACAGACACACACTATACACTACAGTTACACACTACACACTACACTCACACACTACACACTACAGTTACACACTACAGTTACACACTACAGTCACACACTATACACTACAGTCACACACTACACACTACAGACACACACTACACACCACAGACACAAACCATATACTATGCACTATAAATATACACTACAGTCATACACTACAGTTACACACTACAGTCACACACTACACACCACAGACACAAACCATATACTATGCACTATAAATATACACTACAGTCATACACTACAGTTACACACTACAGACACACACTACACACTACAGACACAAACCATATACTATGCACTATAAATATACACTACAGTCATACACTACAGTTACACACTACAGACACACACTACACACCACAGACACAAACCATACACTATGCACTATAAATATACACTACAGTCATACACTACAGTTACACACTACAGACACACACTATACACTACAGTCACACACTACACACTACAGTTACACACTACAGTTACACACTACAGACACACACTATACACTACAGTCACACACTACACACTACAGTTACACACTACAGTTACACACTACAGTTACACACTATACACTACAGTCACGCACTACAGTTACACACTACAGTTACACACTACAGACACACACTATACACTACAGTCACACACTACACACTACAGTTACACACTACAGTTACACACTACAGACACACACTACAGACACACACTATACACTACAGTCACACACTACAGTCACACACTATACACTACAGACACACACTATACACTACAGTCACACACTACACATTACAGTTACACACTAGTTACACACTACAGACACACACTATACACTACAGTTACACACTACACACTACAGTCACACACTATACACTACAGTTACACACTACACACCACAGACACACACCATATACTATACACTATAAATATACACTACAGTCATACACTACAGTTACACACTACAGACACACACTACACACTACAGTTACACACTACACACCACAGACACACACTATACACTACAGTTACACACTACAGACACACACTATACACTACAGTCACACACTACACACTACAGTCACACACTATACACTACAGTTACACACTACAGACACACACTGTACACTACAGTCACACACTACACACTACAGTTACACACTACAGACACACACTATACACTACAGTCACACACTACACACTACAGTCACACACTATACACTACAGTTACACACTACAGACACACACTATACACTACAGTTACACACTACACATTACAGTCACACACTATACACTACAGTTACACACTACAGTCACACACTACACACTACAGACACACACCATATACTATACACTATAAATATACACTACAGTCATACACTACAGTTACACACTACAGACACACACTACACACTACAGTTACACACTACACACCACAGACACACACTATACACTACATTCATATACTATACACTATAAATATACACTACAGTTACACACTACAGTTACACACTACAGTCACACACTACAGACACACACTATACACTACAGTCTTACACTACACACTACAGTTACACACTACAGACACACACTATACACTACATTCATATACTATACACTATAAATATACACTACAGTCACACGCTACAGACACACACTATACACTACAGTCATACACTACACACTACAGTTACACACTACAGTCACACACTATACACTACAGTCACACACTACAGTCACACACTACACACTACAGTCACACACTACACACTACAGTCACACACTATACACTACAGTCACACACTACAGTCACACACTACACACTACAGTCACACACTACACACTACAGACACACACTATACACTACAGTTACACACTACACACCACAGACACACACTATACACTACATTCATATACTATACACTATAAATATACACTATAGTCATACACTACAGTTACACACTACAGTCACACACTACAGACACACACTATACACTACAGTCTTACACTACACACTACAGTCATATACTATACACTAGTCTTACACTACACACTACAGACACACACTACAGTCATATACTACACAATACAGTCATACACTACACACTACAGACACACACTACACACTACAGTCATATACTATACACTAGTCTTACACTACACACTACAGTCATACACTACAGTCTTACACTATACACTACAGACACACACTACAGTCATATACTACACAATACAGTCATACACTACACACTACAGACACACACTACAGTCATATACTACACAATACAGTCATACACTACACACTACAGACACACACTACAGTCATATACTACACAATACAGTCATACACTACACACTACAGACACACACTACAGTCATATACTACACAATACAGTCATACACTATACACTACAGACACACACTACAGTCATATACTACACAATACAGTCATACACTACACACTACAGACACACACTACAGTCATATACTACACAATACAGTCATACACTATACACTACAGACACACACTACAGTCATATACTACACACTACAGACACAAACTACACACTACAGACACACACTACACACTACAGTCGTACACTATACACTATAGTACTATTTACTATGATAAACTAAATAAAAAGAATTAAAATATTAAAATCTGTAGAAGTTAATCAAATTTCATTAAAAGGCAGAACTAAACAGAAAAAATCTAAACAAAACAAGAAAATAATATAAAAAGAAACAAAAAGAATAATAACTGAAACTGATAATTCAAAATAAATAATAATGAATTACAAATACTTACATAATTAATATAATTAAACATAATTAATAATTAAAACTAACAGAAACTAGAAAATAGAAACAAAATATCAATAAAGGAATAAAAAAGAAAATAATATTAAAAAATAATAATTAAAAGTGAAACTAATAATAAAAACTCATGTTTTCTTAAATCATAATGAGAAAATACTGATATTAATTAATAATTAAAACTAATAGAAATGGTAATAAAGTATATTAATAACTAAATCCATTTAAGATGCAGAACTAAACTTTTTTAAAGAAAAAGAACATAGTTTTAAAAAGGATATAAATATAATTTTAAAAATATGATTTTGACGCTAAACTGTTTTTGAAATGTTTTTTTTTTTCTTTTAAAAACTGGATAAAACTACAACAACAACCATATAGTTACTTATTATTATTATTATTATTATTATTGTAAAAACAATAACAATATTTTGTAAACAATATAATGCAAGCATTAAAAAAATAGTGTGATTTAAAAAATTACAGTTAATTTGTACTTTGTGACTTTTTGTCATTTTCTTCAGACAGTTGCTGTAAGAATCGTTATAACTCTCTCTCCCTCTCTCTCCGTCCCTCTCTCTCCCTCTCTCTCTTTCCCTCCCTCTTTCTTTCTCTCTCTCTCCCTCCCCCTCTCTCTCCCTCTCTCTCTCCCTCTCTCTCTCGCCCTCTCTCTCCCTCCCCCTCTCTCTCTCCCTCCCCCTCTCTCTTTCTCTCTCTCGCCCTCCCTCTTTCTCCCTCCCTCTCTCTCCCTCTCTCTCTCTCTCTCTCTCTCTCTCCCTCCCTCTCTCTCTCCCTCTCTCTCTCTCCCTGTCTCTCTCTCCCTATCCCCCCCTCTCTCTCTCTTTCCCTCCCTCTTTCCCTCCCTCTATCTCTCCCTCTTTCTTCCCCTCCCTCTTTCTCCCTCCCTCTCTCTCCCTCTCTCTCTCTCTCTCTTTCCCTCCCTCTATCTCTCCATCTCTCTTCCCCTCCCTCTCCCTCCCTCCCTCCCTCCCTCTCTCTCTGTCTCCCCCTCCCTCTCTCTCTGTGCAGGTAAAGGGGGTGTGTATGTTCAGGAGAATAACACTATAGACACAGGTGAGGTGGATGTGGGGAGACGGGCGGTGCAGGACGTTCCTCCCGGAATGTTCTGGCGTTCTCAGCTCTTCATCGATCAGCCGCAGTCGCTCAAGTTCAACATCTCGCTGCAGAGAGACGCGCTCGTCGGAGTGTACGGACGCAAGGGCCTGCCGCCATCACACACTCAGGTAACACACACACACACACACACACAAACCCCAACCACATACACGCAACTACATCCAGTAATACATCCACATCCATAATTAATTAATGAATTAGCATACAAGCTGTGGGGTTCATTGAGGTCAATCACTTAGCATTAGCATCACAAAGCTAACATGCATTCATATAAAACATGTGCTAATGCTAGCGCTAATGCACTGAACCCCTTTTCACAGACTTTCTAAGTCACACACTTTCACAGACTTTCTAAGTCACACACTTTAAGTCACAAGACTTTCTTGCCTTCTAATGATGCGGAAGAACAAAGCCTTTAAAGTTAATACAGTTTTTTCCTTTTGATGTAAAGTGGGCGGAGCTAATATTGAGGAAATCTTGCATAAGCTCCACCTTCACCAATCGCAGGGCTAATATAACTAGCCCCGCCCACAAAGAATTATATAAAACCGTGAGAAAGTTTAAAGCTGATCTAAATAGTTAAAGTTAGCCTACTGTGCAAAATGAATAGTGAGTAAAGACTAACCTAGCAAGTGAAAGCTAAACTTGCTAAACTAGTGAAAGCTAGGTTAAGCTAGCCTAAATTAACCTTCTTGTATTGTATGTAACCTTGAAAGCAGAAAAGCTAATTATGAAATATGGTGAAATATTATGAAATATAACCTACTGAACAACATATAATGCAAGAAAAATCTAACCTAGTAAGCAAAAGCTAACTTAGCAGTCCAAAGCTA
>NC_069712.1:2642500-2657500 GCF_027358585.1 Pangasianodon hypophthalmus | reverse complement strand
ATCATAGGTTAGATCTCTGTTTTTCTTCATTTCTCTTTTTTATTAATTTATTCATTCAGCTAAACTTCCTGTATTGTTCACTACTTGGCCATGCTGCGCCTCGCTGCCTCACTGCCTCACTGCCTCACGCTGCATCACGCTGCCACTGTGATGCTAACTTTGCTTAGCATTTATGGCCAAAGGAGGCTTTTAAACACCGCAAACTGTTGTGTTATTGGGAAATTTTATGGGTTTGGCTTATTGTCGAACCCTGTTGGTTTGTGTGTGTGTGTGTGTTCCTGCGCAGGTGAGTGTGTGTAATGCTCATCAGAGCTTTATTGATCGCTGCTTTAAGTGGTTGGCAGGCTGGAGCAGGCTTCAAAGCGCTGGTGACCCACAGGCCTTTTTATTCGTCCCTTCTCTTTCTCTTTCTCTCTCTCTCTCTCTCTCTCTCTCTTTCTCTCTCTATCTCGTTTGGAGTAATTTCCTTCGATTCGATCACCAGTCTCGACATGGAGGGAAATTAGCAGCGGGACTATAGCGCCCGGACCGTCGCTCTGCGTGTAATAAGTTAACCTTTTGAAAATGAAAATTGATTGTGTGTGTGTGCGTGTGTGTGTACGTTGAAAACGAGAAAGCGGGATCTCGAGAGAGAGAGAAGGTAATAACACGGTAATAACCGAGGAAGACAGGCAGGGCGGTTCACTTCATTACACTGTCACTCTGGCCTCTCTTGGACAAACCCCTTTTCTCCACCACTTAATGAAAATATCGACAGCCTGTGTCATAACTTCCCCCCGTTGCCTCGGCGATGGAGCAAGATGACGTACAAACAAGTGTGTAAAATCGCACGTTGTACAGCGTCGATACCTAAGCTTGTTCACAATAGGTTTTTTTTTTTTTTTTTTTTTTTTTTTTAGAGTGGTTGGATATTCAGGTGGTTACACTGTTGCTAGGCCACTTAGAAATATGCAAATCGAGCATAAGCTAGCTAGTTTTAGAGGCTAATGATGTAGCTATTAAATCATTTATACAAAAAAAATTTAAAGTGAAACAAGATAACTAGCTATTTTGTTAGTTAGCTGTTAGCGTCTAGCTGTTAAATCATTTTGTGCAGACTGTTATAAAAGTGCAGTGACTGTGGAAATAAGACAAAACTATCCAGAATATTCACATTTCCCTTGCTAATGTGATGTGTTGCTAAATTATTAAGATAAAGCTTTGTATAACAAAAATTATGATTTAGATCGCTAACACAGAGCCAGGTAGACAATATCAAGGCATAGTGGCAGAGGAAATGAGTCAAAATCATCTAGAATAATCAACATTTACCAAAGATAAGTTGTTATCTTACATGGAAAGGCCTTCATAAAATTAAAATTAGGATTAATCTAGCCAGGATGAGACAAAACCATCAGGAATGCTAACTGTGTAAACACTTGGTGTAACTAAAATTACGATTTAGTTCACTAGCACATAGCTTTGCTATGCTAGTTAGCTGTTTAGGACTGTCAGGAATATTAACATTTACCTCAGATAAGTTGCTAAATCACTAATAAAAAGGCTTTATGTGACTAAAATTAGGATTGCTGGCTAGCACAGAGCCAGTAAGCCTAATATATAGACAACGTAACGGCATAGAAGTGGAGAAATGAGACAGAATGATCAGGAATATTAATATTTACCTCAGATAAGTTGCTAAATTACTATTAAAAGGCTTTATAGGACTAAAATAAAGATTTAAGTCACTAGCGCATAGCCAGTAAGCCTATTATATAGACAACGTAAAGGCATAGGAGCGGAGAAACAAGACAGAATCATCTAGAATATCAACATTTACCTCAGATAAGATGCTAAGTTACTACAAAAAGACTCTGTATGTCTAAATGATGTATGATTTAGCTATCTAACATATAGCCAGTAGTTAGGTAAAGGTACAGGCATAGTGACAGTGAAAATGAGACAAAATTGTCTAGAACATCAACATTTACCTCAGATAAGTTGCTAAATTACTACAAAAAGACTCTGTATACAATACTAAACTAATGGTTTAGCTAGCATATAGTCAATAAGTGTTATGTAGACAATGTACAGGCAAGAATTGTCTGAAACATCAACATTTACCTCAGATAAGTTGCAAAAGTACTACTAAAAGGCTAAAATGATGATTTATCTAGCTAGCACATAGCCAATAGGTCTATCATATAGACATTGTACAGACACAGTGACCGTGGAAACAAGACAAAACCATTGGGAATATCAACATTTACCTCAGACGTGCTGCTAAATTACTACAAAAAGACTCTTTTTGTGATTTTAATGTTTTAGACTCTTTTTGTGATTTTAATGTTTAAAATTTTAATGATTTAGCTAGCTAGCACAGAGCCAGTAAGTGTTATATAGACAATGTACAGGCACAGTAACGGTGGAAATGAGACAAAAATGTCTGGAACATCAACATTTACCTCAGATAAGATGCTAAATTGCTACTAAAAGGCTTTATATGACTAAAATAATGATTTAAATCACTAGCACAGAGCCAGTAAGCCTATTATATTGACAACGTAAAGGCGTAGGAGCGGAGAAACGAGACAGAATCATCTAGAATATCAACATTTACCTCAGCTAAGATGCAAAAGTACTACTAAAAGGCTAAAATGATGATTTATCTAGCTAGAACATAGCCAATAGGTCTATCATATAGACATTGTATAGATACGGTGACCGTGGAAACAAGACAAAACCATTGGGAATATCAACATTTACCTCAGATGTGCTGCTAAATTACTACAAAAAGACTCTGTATGACTAAATGATGTATGATGTATGATTTAGCTAGCTAGCACATAGCCAGTAAGTGTTATATAGACAATGTAGAGGCATAGTGACAGTGGAAATGAGACAAAATTGTCTGGAACATCAACATTTACCTCAGACGTGGCGGTATATTGCTAATAAAATGCTCTGTGTGGCCAAAACTACAGCATAATTAAATCTAGCATCAGCCACTAAGCAAATATCACTGGGTTTTGCTGTATAGTGAAACGTAAACATTGTGTCATGACACGCAAAGTGTCAAGAAATCACAACTACTAAAAGAGTCTCAAAACAATGTGTTGATTAACGTGCACTTAACTGTTAGTGTGTGTGTTAGCGTCTGTGATTGTTAGCATGTGTTTAACAGGTATTAGCTTATTTGTTACTTTGCTTTTGGGCATTGCTTTGTGTTTGTCATTTCTAGAGACCACTGAGCCGTGTCTAGCGTCCCGTAGGCTGTGTGTGTGTGGGTGTGTGTGTGTGTGTGTGTGTGTGTGTTAATTGGTAGTAATAGCTCTGTGATTGGTTCATTAAAGCGGCGCCGGCTTCGGCTGCATCACACATCTGCAACATTTAATTAAAGACCTCACAAACCTCAAACACTTCACAAAGCTTTCTCCTTCACACACTACCTCCTCAATTAACGCATTCTTTCTCTCTCTCTCTCTCAATCTCTCTCTCTCTCTCTCTCTCTCTCAATCTCTCTCTCTTTGTGTCTCTCAATTTTTCCACACAGATTCTGTGACTGAGTGTCCTCACAATTGCCATGGCAACGGAGATTGTCGCTCAGGAACTTGTCATTGTTTCCCAGGGTTCCTCGGGCCTGACTGTTCACGAGGTAACACGCATACACACACACACACACACACACACACACACACACACACGCACACACACACACACACGCACGCACACACGTCGTAATTGGTTTCAGATTGTTATCAGATGGAATGCAGCTGCCTAGCAGAGCTTTCACTGATTGGATGTTATTAGTGAGTCAGCTAGCGTTGAGATCTGAACACTCCATCCTGTTCCGTAGAAAAATATAATTAATTTATCAATTATAAACCAAAGGCAAGCGGGTTACCAGAAAAAAATGCTAACTTTTGTATGCCTTTAGCTACAGCAGGGTCTGAAAGTTTGACCCCACTAACGTAGAAAGAGTTACCAAGAGAATACCTCAGTTAGCAACGTGTTTTTTTTTCCTTTGTTTTTTCTTTTAAATGTTTTTTAAAATTATAATTTAGCCTTTTCTAAAAAAAAAAAAAAAATGGGCGCACTAGAAGATGATGATTCTACATAATTGTTACGTCTATATGACGAGAAAACTCAGTAAGCTGTGTCTGGAATATCAACATTTGTCTCAGATGTGGTAGTAAATTTTTAATTTTATGTATGTAAGTGTTCAATATGGCGAAAAGTACAACTTAATTAAATTTAGCATCAACGGCTAAGCAATAGTCAGTGTGAAAAAGGTTTTCCTGTAGTGTGAAACGTAAACATTGTCTCTCAACAAAGTTCCCTGATATGTAGAATGATCATTTTATATTTATGCATTAACGTTGAAGAGTTACGCAGATGATAATATAGTTTTATTTATGAAAATATTTTAGTTGTGATAGACTTCCATTGCATGTTAGCTGTATTAGCATTGTAACTTCAGTGTGAAACTATGGCTACGTCCACATTAATCCAGATCTGAAAACTGCATTTTCGTTTTAAAACACTTTCCGTCTACACTGGCGTTTTCAAACGTTTTCCTAAAATTGCTCGTCCACACTGAAACATCTGAAAACACTCACATGCGTAACAACATAAGAAGCTTTGGCCTGCGTTATTTCCGTCAGCCAATTTATTTACTTTTATTTAATTTTTTATTAATTGATGCGGCAATGTCAAAGAAAAGCAACAAGGTTTTTTTTTAAGGATAGGTGAAGAGGTGGAGTTGTTGCCGCGGGTACCCCAAGACTATAAAGTTGCGAAGGTTGTACAAAGTGACATTAATCTTTAACAACGCTATCAAACTGGATAGCAGGCACAACAACTACAGTACAACATCGTCCACCATCTTGTTTGTTTTGAGTTGAATGGGTCACATGACTAAAAATACCTCATTGTTCATGAATATCTCCGTTTTTTACAACGCGAAAATGGCGTTTTCATATTTATCCATTCGGGAGAGCGTTTTCAAAAAGCTCTGTTTTCGCTGGACAAAAACGCTGTCGACAGAAGGCCAAAATGTAGAGAAAAAGATGCGTTTTCAAATTTATCCAGATTAATGTAGTCTATGTCTTAGCCGATTGAACACATGACTTTGCCCTTTGACCTTTGTTTCAGCTGCGTGCCCAGTGTTGTGCAGTGGGAACGGTCAGTACTCCAGGGGGCGCTGTCTGTGCTACAGCGGCTGGAAAGGCACTGAGTGTGACGTCCCCAATAACCAGTGCATCGACATCCACTGCGGCGGCCACGGGATCTGCATCATGGGAGCGTGTGTGTGTAACGCCGGATACAAGGGGGAAAACTGCGAGGAAGGTAACGCTACAATTAGAGAAGGGCGATATGACAAAAATATCATATCATTATAAAGTCCAGTCACTTTGTTATTGATGTTATATCATCATATTTCTCAGCCCTAGCTGCAACTCCTGTCTAAGGAAACTGTGACACACTTGTTCCCGTTGCTTTTTGACATCAGCCAATAGGAGGCAGTCGGGGGCGGGGCTTCAGTCATTAATTATTAGATCACATACAGTCCAATTCTATACATACACCTAAATACCTAAGTACCTACATCTTGCTAGCCTTGATGAAATGCTAACCATGGTTTTGCTAAAAAATTCAGTAAATTCACTTCATCACACCATCCAATTCTTGATTATTTTCCTAAAACAGCATGCCATGAAATTTTATTGATTGCCTAAAATGCATTTTTCTGAACACTCCAGCAAGCTGAGACCAAGAGAATATAAATCACTAGAGGATTAGAGACCAACTGGAGCAGTGTGTTCTGTTTAAGTCCTCTTATTCAGTATACATTTGAGGATTGATGTAAAAAAACAAAAAAAAAACATCGATCTTCACCCAAAAACACATCTACACCAGAGCAGCAGCGCATACCAATGTGCTTTCTAATGAATGACAAAAATGTCCTTGGGAAAGTGACCTTAGTGTGCTTATTGTGCTGTCTTTTGTATTTTTGAGCCTTTAGTCAGAATGAATTGTGCTCTCCACGACCCTCACAACCTGTCGCATGCTTAAAAAAGTCACTACAAGTCACCAGAAAAAGTCAGACTAATTTGCATATTCATTAAATCATCATGATCATTTGCATATCAAAACATGCTACATGAAGAAGGAAGATATTCTGAAGAAAAGAAAAGAATAGAATAGAAAATAGATTTTCACTTATTTCTTTGTAGTAGAAGGAAGTCATCTCTGATCACAGCATCACAAACAAATTATTTATGTGGTTATAAAATTCTATCATTTCTATCAAGAACTCAGATGAAATGAAGCAGCGGTCACGAGGGAGTGAGAAACAGACAAGAAGGAAATTGTTACAGTTCAAATAACTCACCATTATGACTGTAAATATCACCAAGAGTTTAAAACCAAGAACAAAGAATTGTGTGAGTGGACAACTGGTGATCAGTGATTGGTCATTGGGATCAGTGGTGATCTCTGATTGGTTTTTGGGATCAATGATGTTTCGTTATTGGTCATTGATTGGTTATTGATCAGTGATTGATCATTTGGATCAATGATAATCAGTGATTGGTCATTGGGAAAAATGGTGATCATCGATTGGTCATTGGGAACAATGGTTATCAGTGATTGTTCAGAACAATAGTGATCAGTGATTGGTCATTAGGATCAGTGGTGAACAGTGATTGGTCATTAGGATCAGTGGTGATCAGTAATTGGTCATTAGGATCAATAATGAACAGTGATTGGTCATTAGGATCAATAATGAACAGTGATTGGTCATTAGGACCAATAGTGAACAGTGATTGGTCATTAGGATCAATAATGAACAGTGATTGGTCATTAGGATCAATAGTGAACAGTGATTGGTCATTAGGATCAATAGTGATCAGTGATTGGTCAGTAGGATCAGTGGTGATCAGTGATTGGTCATTAGGATCAATAGTGATCAGTGATTGGTCATTAGGATCAATGGTGATCAGTGATTGGTCATTAGGATCAATGGTGATCAGTGATTGGTCATTAGGATCAATGGTGATCAGTGATTGGTCATTAGGATCAGTGGTGATCAGTGATTGATGAAAATGTAAATAGAGTCAATAAAGGACCAAAGTCACCAAGTGATCTAGTGGTCGCAAATCAAGTCGCTAATTTGGCAACACTGGTTCAGTCTCATGTTCTGATGAGTGAAAGTGAGTAAAACCCTTGAGGCTAAGTTCTGCTCCTAAAGTCCACATGTTCCCTCATGTGAAATGCCTTTAAGATTTCAGCCGAGGGGACTCAAGCAAGGGGAAATGAGAGGGGAAGTTGATGAGAAGCAGTGGCCACTCAAGGTCAGATTAGCAGGATTAGGTGTGTTAGTTGTGGCTTGTAACCAAAAGCTAGGTCTCGAGAAGCATGAATTAACATTTAACACCTCCGTTTCGACTCAGGAAATCCCCAGTGATTAGCTGATGTTAGAAGAAGGAAAAGCATTGAGGACGGTTCCTCTAATTCCTTAAAGCTCTCGAGCGTGAACTCTCTGACCTGACATTTTCACGTCTCGTTATTGGAAACTATGCGGTTCTTTAGGGTTCAGATAAGCTTGTGTAGCGCTCGGAGAAGTTCACAGTGTGCTAATACAAAACACACGGTGTACATTTCTCAATTAAACGCCCCTGTGTTCGTGCACATGCTAGCTGGGGTCAATTATTAATTGTTATTGATTATTAATTGCTGTAAGTAACATCTTTTTCCTGGAACAGGAACAAAAAAAAAAGTGTGCACGTAAATTTTTTCTAGTGTCTACATCTTAATCAAACCAAACAAGCACCTGGTTTAAATGTGCACTCCAGTTTCTACCCTGGACAAAGCACTATATTGAAAATGTACTGTGTTTCAAGTAGCGATCCAGTCATCATCAGCGCCTCCATTAAGGCCTGTTTCATTACGCCATCAAAGATGGTGAGATAATGTGTCACAAACACACTCGCTGATTACCATCAGGGCTGGAGGAGACATCGATTTCTCACACACAGACTCTTTGGAAAGCTCTCGTCTCTTTGTGCTGAGGACAAGATGGTCAGATTCACAATCACTGAAAGAGAGAGAGAGAGAGAGAGAGATAGACAGGGAAAGAAAGAGAGAGAGAAAGAAAGAGAGAGAAGGAGAGACAGTGAAAGAAAGACAGAGAGATATGAAGAGAGTAAGACAGAGAGAGAGATGAAGAGAGTAAGACAGAGAGAGACGAAGAGAGTAAGAGAGAGACGAAGAGAGTAAGACGGAGAGAGAGATGAAGAGAGTAAGACAGAGAGAGATGAAGAGAGTAAGACAGAGAGAGACGAAGAGAGTAAGACAGAGAGAGACGAAGAGAGTAAGACAGATATGAAGATAATAAGATGGAGAGATATGAAGAGAGTAAGACAGAGAGAGAGATGGAGAGATATGAAGAGAGTAAGACAGAGAGATGAAGAGTGTAAGAGAGTAAGAGAGAGATGAAGAGAGTAAGACAGAGAGAGAGAAAGAGACAGAGAGAGAGATGGAGAGAATAAGACAGAGAGATGAAGAGATTAAGACAGAGAGATGAAGAGAATAAGAGAGAGATATGAAGACTGTAAGACAGAGAGATGAAGAGAGTAAGACAGAGATATGAAGAGAATAATACAGAGATATGAGGAGAATAATACAGAGATATGAAGAGAGTAAGACAGAGAGAGAGATGAAAAGAGTAAGACAGAGAGAGACGAAGAGAGTAAGAGAGAGACGAAGAGAGTAAGACGGAGAGAGAGATGAAGAGAGTGAGACAGAGAGAGATGAAGAGAGTAAGAGTGAGACAGAGAGAGATGAAGCGAGTGAGAGAGAGATATGAAGAGAGTAAGACAGAGATATGAAGATAATAAGATGGAGAGATATGAAGAGAGTAAGACAGAGAGAGAGATGGAGAGAGTAAGACAGAGAGAGAGATGGAGAGAGTAAGACGGAAAGATGAAGAGAGAAAGAAAGACAGAGAGAGAGAGAAATACTGTAAGACGGCGAGGCAGAGGGGAAAAATCAGTATACGCATCACATTGTATTTTTGCACTGTAGCTAGAAGTTAAATAGAAAAATTACATTATTGCCTGAAACCAACCATCACTATCTGATGACTAGCTAACTTTAGCTAACTTGAGCAGGATAATTCTGTAATGTTAGCGAGACAGAAAAAAAACAGCGAAGCTTACAGATTAGCCGAAAACTCAAACTCGCCAAACGATAGCGAGGTAGAAAAGTTGAACATTGCTTTCAGTGGAATTCAGAAGTGTTGCATTATTAATATACACTATACACTACTAATATAATATACATTTTACAGCATATTATAAAATATGTTAGCAGGCTATCAGTCACTGAAATAGCTAGCTTAGTTAGCTAGCTAGGACACTGATATTTATGACTTTGGGTGATAAACTACCGTAATTCCTAGACTATCACGGCTACCGTAAAAACCCTACCAATGGAGGAAATTCTGTATCGTACCATCACTAGACCTTCCGATAATTCTCACATCGTAGCTAATGTTCAAGTGTTTAATTCTAAACCTGATTAATTATTAAAAGTTCGTTATTAAAATATTCTATCTATGCTAATGCAAACATTATAATTTTGCATAGCTTTGCTGGGAAAATCGTACGATCTGCTGAAGCGCAAATAATGTCTGCATTTTTGTACATTAAAAAGTAGAAACATTTTAAATTATCTTTGATATAATATTTTAATACAATTTTTAATTATTGTATTTTTTTCTTTTTGATTTCACATGTAAGAGTAGACGAGGGAGCAGCACCATTTTTTTTTTTTTTTTGGACAGTAACATTCCCACTGTTCAATAACATTGATTTGTCTCAGTAAAAACACACACACACACACACACACACACACACAGAAACAGAAGGAGGGAGGGGGCTAATGTAATTAAGTGTGAGTGAATTGTGTTTTCTGGGACTAATGAAATGGCCGGCGGTCAATGGCCTGATTAAGACTCATCAACCCTCTCTCTCTCTCTCTCACACACA
Organism: Pangasianodon hypophthalmus; assembly: GCF_027358585.1. Classification (NCBI taxonomy): domain Eukaryota; kingdom Metazoa; phylum Chordata; class Actinopteri; order Siluriformes; family Pangasiidae; genus Pangasianodon; species Pangasianodon hypophthalmus. The sequence continues at coordinate 2,647,469 of NC_069712.1, read as the reverse complement.
AACACACACACACACACACACATCACCAGTAGAATTACAGCACAGGACTTTCTGGACTGTCCCGGGTTGACACAAATCACGAACACAAACACACACACAAACACACACACGCATTGTTTTACTCTCTTTGTGAGGACCTTTCTTTGACATAATTATTAATGCAGCTAATTAACGCTATGCTACACCTAAATCTAACACTAGCTTTGACTTCAGCAGCCGAAAAGAAACTTTTCAGCTCATTTAGTTTTTAAATGAAAGCAGTTTTCCTCATGGGGACCAGCTGAATGTCCCCACAAGGTCAGAACTGTCTATGCTTGTGGGTACATTTGGTCCCCACCACGGTATAAACACAGGCCCATGCACATGCAGTGTGTTGGTATTAAAGTGAAAGACAGAGGTGGCCATCTTACGCTGTAGAGCAGCAGACATGGCAGAGTTTCTCTTTTTCCCGTTCGGAAAGCAGGTATGAGCTGATTATGGTTCTGGGAAAGTCAGGATTCAGGGAAAAGCATTAAATAGTGTTAATGTTTACTAGTATGTGCTAATAAATGACCTAATAATCATTTTCCTCCAGTCTCAAATGATTTTTGTTGTTGTTGTTGTACAAGTGTATCAGGGTCATCAGGGAGTGTGTGTGTGTGTGTTTGTATAGAGGGGAAGTAGAACAATCTAGGACAGTCCTTTCATCAAGAAAAAAAAAAAGTAGACAGTGAGACAGAGGGTGTCTGTAAAACTTGTACAACCAATCAGAGCATGGCTTGATGATTCAGTGAGCATTGCAGCCAATGAAAATAGAGAGGAGGCGTGGCTTAAAGCATCGTAAGCTAAATAAGAAGTGAGCATGAGCGATTTCTTTTATTTAAAGCAAATATTAAGATATGAATTCTATTGCATAATAAAATAAACATTTTTTTCCCTTGTTATCATAATAATCATAATCATTACTGTGTTTTGTGTTATGTTGTTTGGCTGAAATATTTTTTGTATTTTTGCTCAAATTGTTCCTGACGTCTTTCCAAAAATGTCCAGTGTTTCTAACTGATCAATGCAACTAATACATGCGTTCTCTCTCTCTCTCTCTCTCTCTCTCTCCCCCTCTCTCTCTCTCTCTCTCTCTCTCAGTGGACTGTGTTGACCCGTCGTGTTCAGGGCGAGGTGTGTGTATTCGAGGTGTGTGTCACTGTAACTCCGGTTTTTCGGGGCCAAGCTGTGAGCTGCAGAAAGCCCTGTGTCCTGAACAGTGTTCTGGTCACGGAAAGTTCCAGAGCGACAGCGGAACCTGCACCTGTGATGAGAACTGGACCGGACCGGACTGTTCCATCGGTACTGTTAACACACACACACACACACACAAAACGCAAAAAGTTGTTTGCTTCTAACTTCATCCAATCTGTCTGTCTCTCTTCTCAACTTTGTCTCACTTCATCCTGTCTGTCTCACTCTCTATCACTTCATCCTGTCTGTCTCACTCTCTATCACTTCATCCTGCCTGTCTCGCTTTCTATCACTTCATCCTGCCTGTCTCGCTCTCTATCACTTCATCCTGCCTGTCTCGCTCTCTATCACTTCATCCTCCCTGTCTCACTCTCTATCACTTCATCCTGCCCGTCTCTCTCTCTGTCACTTCATCCTGTCAGTCTCTCTCTCTGTCACTTCATCCTGCCTGTCTCACTCTTTATCACTTCATCCTGTCAGTCTCTCTCTCTGTCACTTCATCCTGCCTGTCTCACTCTTTATCACTTCATCCTGCCTGTCTCACTCTTTATCACTTCATCCTGCCTGTCTCACTCTTTATCACTTCATCCTGCCTGTCTCACTCTTTATCACTTCATCCTGCCTGTCTCACTCTCTATCACTTCATCCTGTCTCTCTTCTCATCTTTCCCTCTATCATTTTATCCTGTTTCTTCTTCGTTGTAAGAGGTAGACAGAGAGAAAAGAGAGAGGAAAGAAAGAAAGAAAAAAGGAAGAAAAAAGGACAACAAGACAGACAGACAGAAAAAAACAGAGAGCAACTCTAAAAAGAAACTGAACATTAGTCACACACACACACACACACACACACAGAGGGCGTGTAACTTCCTGTCCACAGGCTGAAGCTGTATTGACGGTACACTACGGGGAGGGAGAACTCACACTGACACACATCTGACCCAGGGGCTGCTGGGAAATTTTCCCTCATTCTCTGCACATTCTTCCTTCTCTTTTTTCCCCTCGTTCCCTGAGTTCAGGAGTGTTAGGAGATTGCGTATTGTGGGCTGGATTATATCACTGAATAATCAGATACCGTGATGTAAATTCATAATCAGATACCGTGATGTAAAATCGTAATCAGATACCGTGATGTAAAATCGTAATCGGATACCGTGATGTAAAGTCGTAATCGGATACCGTGATGTAAAGTCTTAATCACATACCGTGATGTAAAGTCGTAATCGGATACCGTGATGTAAAGTCTTAATTAGATACCGTGATGTAAAGTCTTAATCGGATACTGTGATGTAAAGTCTTAATCAGATACCGTGATGTAAAGTTCATAATCAGATACTGTGATGTAAAGTTGTAATCGGATACCGTGATGTAAAATCTTAATCAGATACAGTGATGCAAAGTCTTAATCAGATATCATGGTCTAAACTCTTAATCAGATACCATGGTGTAAAGTCTTAATCAGATAATGTGACGTAAAGTCATCATCAGACACCGTGATGTAAAGTCTTAATTATGTACTTTGATGTAAAGTGGCCTAATGGATAGAGAGTTGGACTTGAAGGTGAACCTGAAGGTCGTGGGTTCGAGTCTCAGGTCCGGCAGGGATTGTAGGCGGGGGGAGTGAATGACCAGCGCTCTCTCCCACCCTCAATACCACGACTGAGGTGAGACCCTTGAGCAAGGCACCGAACCCCCAACTGCTCCCTGGCTGCCCACTGCTGCCCACTGCTCCGGGTGTGTGTTCACTACTGTGTGTGTCTGTGTTCACTACTGTGTGTGTGTGTGTTCACTACTGTGTGTGTGTGTGTTCACTACTGTGTGTGTGCACGTGGATGGGTTAAATGCAGAGCACAAATTCTGAGTATGGGTCACCATACTTGGCCACAAGTCACTTCACTTCACTAATAATTTAATTTAAACTCTTAATCAGATACCATGATGTAAAGTCTTAATTAGATACCGTGATGTAAAGTCTTAATCAGATACCGTGATGTAAAGTTCTAATCAGATACCGTGATGTAAAGTTCTAATCAGATACCGTGATGTAAAGTCTTAATTAGATACCGTGATGTAAAGTTCTAATCAGATACCGTGATGTAAAGTCTTAATTAGATACCGTGATGTAAAGTCTTAATTAGATACCGTGATGTAAAGTTCTAATCAGATACCGTGATGTAAAGTTATAATCAGATGCCGTGGTGTAAAGTTATAATCAGATACCGTGATGTAAAGTTCTAATCAGATACCGTGATGTAAAGTCTTAATTAGATACCGTGATGTAAAGTCTTAATTAGATACCGTGATGTAAAGTCTTAATTAGATACCGTGATGTAAAGTTCTAATCAGATACCGTGATGTAAAGTCTTAATTAGATACCGTGATGTAAAGTCTTAATCAGATACCGTGATGTAAAGTTCTAATCAGATACCGTGATGTAAAGTCTTAATTAGATACCGTGATGTAAAGTTCTAATCAGATACCGTGATGTAAAGTTATAGTCAGATGCTGTGCTGTTTTTAAACGATTATCATTTGAGAATTTGCTTGTGGTTTTTCAGCTCTAATAGAAAGAGACAGTTTGTTTCTTTCTCTCTCGCTTTCTCTGGTTTTGGCGTGTTGATGTGTGGGCTGAGTTTATTCAAAGTTTTCCTGCTTGGAAATATGATAGCTGAACCCACACACACACACACTCACACACACACACACACACACACACACACACTGGAATCCTTTCAGTATGCATTTAAGTCGCAATTTTCTTGCTGTCTATCGCTGTTGTTGCTTAGACTCTGTGATGGAGAGTTTTATTGACAAACAGGTGTGAGGTGTGTGTACACTACGCCAACTCACTCGCTCCCTATAAAGTGAACTTGCAGAACACACACACACACAGTAAAAGCAGTTTTATTGGCAGAAGCTGGAACGCGGGTCCACACCGCAGCCTGATCCATCCAAGGTTTGATTTGTTTACATTCCCAGAGTTGTGGGAGGTCTGAACACACACACAGAAACACACACACACACACACACGCTGATATATTGACAGCAGAACCCAAAGTTCTGAGTGCACAATCAGGAACTGTTTTTATTTCCCCAGTTATTGAAACAATAATGTGTCCAATTTTTTCTGTTGTTATTTCTCAGACAATACTCCATCATTCGTTCAAGAGTAATGCGTTCTGATTGGCTGAGAGAAGTACAGGACTGCACCAGCTGAGTCAATACCAAGTTTTAATTACTAAAGGAATAGTTTTGAACAGTTTCCCTTTCACTTCAAATGTAGTTAACGTGTTAACTCATTGGAGATATCTCAGGAGATAGGGGGCGTGGCCTAAAAATGTTTTTCTTATATTGGGACATAATATGTAGAATACAGCGTGAGATAACGCCCTCCATGATGTAACCATGGCAACAACCATTTATTTGTTGCTTATTAATATGTTGTTGTTGTTTAAATGTCTATAATGTAAGGAGTAAAACACTGTGTGTTGTGCTGTTAGAGGAAAACAATCAACTGATCAGGTTGATATGATGAAGCAGCGTTACACTATAAAAAAGTCATTACTGAGAAACCGTAAAAGAAAGCATAAAATCATAAAAGTCCTGAAGATGTCGGGAAACCTAAGCTTTAGCTCTGACACTGGAGACTCCTTCCATAAATACAGAATAAATGTCTCCTTACTTGAAGAAAACTTCACCATTATTCAAGAGCACTGTGGTGTAAAATGGAGAAGAATTAACTGAACATTTCATGCATAA
>NC_069712.1:2630000-2637500 GCF_027358585.1 Pangasianodon hypophthalmus | reverse complement strand
AAGCTCACCCGGAGACGTATGTCCAAGGTACTGTGTCTTCTCTTCCTTCTCTTCCGCTGTGCCTCTTGTGTCCCTGTTCAGCTCTTCGTGACATTTTGATTACACATTAATAACCTCTACTTTCTCTCATTCTCTCCGTTCTTTCGTTGTCCCTCGTTCTCTCTCTCTCTATCTCTATCTATCTTTCTCTCTCTCTTTCTCTCCCTTGCGTATTATTTGTTGCAGCATTTCTGTGATTTTTCATCCTCATCTCTCTTTTGGACTGTCAGAAATGTGAGACCGTGTCCTCTGCGTTCTCCTTGGCAAATGTCCCCAATTTGCTGAGCAGGGCGTTCCCTAGCGCGCATACACACACACACACACACACACACACACACACGCACACACACACACACACACACACACACACACGCACCAGGATCAAGAGCTAGTCAGGTATCTGTGTCGTCCATGAGCTGGTTTTATTTTAGCAGCTACCAAACTCTACTACAGAAGTAAATGTTTATAAAATCATACATATTCTGACTCTATTATATTCAAATTCTAATTATTTAAGAAAAAAATTAGGAATGTTCACACAAAACCTTTATCCCTCGTCCTCTCCTTAAAAAAACTCAAACACACAAGTGCCAATTCCTAGTTACAGTTGCTAAGCTATGATTGGTTTAATAACGCGCTGATAATTTTGTTTTTAATCTGAAATGAATCACAATGAAACATAAACAAACAAAAACAAATAAAATTACAGAAACAACACATAAATATTTTACTGGAAATTACTGGAACGTAATTCATAGTTTGGATCATGCTAATGTTAATATTTATATTAGTATACTAATCATAATAAAGACTAATAATTAATTAATAAAGGATAAAAGTGGTAATGTTTTTTTGTTTTTCAAACACCGATAAAAATTGAAATACAACAGGAATTTAAAAAAAAGTTTATTTTTGCAAACAAAAAATTACCAGCATTAATAATATAATTATATGATGCACACAGCGTCATTTGCGTCAATATGTGAAATAACAAGTCTTAAAGATTCTTAAATAATGACATGTTTTATATACGTTTTAATGTTTTTAAAATTGAAAATGTATTTTTTTTTAATTATATGATTATATTATATTTCTTAAGTCATTTAACATTTTCAGGCTTTAACTCCAAGATTTTATTGAAATTGAAATTATTTAAAAAACACCAACATGAACAAAAAATATCATTAATGAGAACCTAACACCTGCATTTTATTATTTTTTTATTCTTATTTTTCATCGCACATGCTTTTCTTCTTTCTTGTCTGTGTTTCCTCGTGGTTTTATGAGTCATGTTGTAGTAATGTTGTGTGATTTATAAACAGTGCTGATGATTTAAACACGTATTAAAGTGTAACTCGTTGTTGTTGTTGTTGTTGTTGTTGATGAACCTTTAATCGGCCCTCCACCCCTGAGCACTCCGAGCATCTTCGCCTCTCTCTCTCTCTCTCTCTCTCTCTCTCTCTCTCTCTCTCTCTCTCTCTGCTCCTCTCCACCCCTCCTGTCTGTATGTCACTCTTTAATGTCCTGGACTCAAGTGCTCAGAACTTTTTTGTTTTTTGTTTTTTTGTTGCTTTTCTTTCCCGGTTTTGTCCTTCCTTCCTCCCGGCCCCATGATAGGAGAGAGGATAGGATTTAAAGGTAAAGCCCAAGTCCCAGGGACATTGTTCTCTAAGCAATCCCTCTGTCTTTTTCTTTCTTTCTTTCTTTCTTTCTTCTGTTTTTCTTTTTATTCTGTTTCTTTCTTATGGCTTTATTTCTTGTTTCTCTTGAAATGTTTTTCTTTTTTTCTTTTTCCTCTGTCTGTCATTCCTTTTCTTTCTTTCTTTCTTTCTTTCTTTCTTTTATCTTTCTTTTTTTACTTCCTTGTGTTTTTATTTCTTCTTTTCTTTGTTCTTCTTTTCTTTCTTTCTTTCTTTCCTTCCTTCTCCTTTCTGTCTGTAAAGCACGGCGTCTGCGTGTCCTCACTGTTGGTCCTTCCTTACCTGGTCACCTCCCATCTTTGTTTGTCTTGACCAGTCAACACACACACACACACACACACTCTCTTACCCACACCCACACCTTTGATGCTCTTCATGTGCATCCTGTAGCCTGAACCCCGGTATGTGTCGGTCAAGTTCTTGTTGCTGCTCCTGTTCTTACCCCTCTGCCCCCTTCACCTGAAACCCCCACCCCACCCCCACCCCCACATGGGGCAGCAGAATGCACCCCGGGCAGAAAGTATGATGATGGAGGTGTCATCACACCCCCCAATACTTTATGCCTGGAGTTTGTTTATCTCTATCGCTGTCTGTGTGCTGTAGCTTCACATGGATGCAGCTGTACAACTGACTTCAACTCTCTCCCAAATACACACAGACAGACAGGCAGAGAGACAGGCAGAGAGACAGGCAGACAGACAGGCAGAGAGACAGGCAGAGAGACAGGCAGAGAGACAGACAGAGAGATAGATAGAGAGAGATAGATAGAGAGGCAGAGAAAGAGACAGACAGACAGCAAGATAGCAAGACAGACAAACAAAGAGACAGACAGGCAGAAAGAGAGAGAGAGAGAGGTAGCAAAATTGATTTTACTGATAGATTAAATGTTTCAATAGCAGACAGATAAACAGAGAGATGGATAAATGGGCAAACAGACAGACAGACAGACAGGCAGATAAATAAACAAAAGACATAAACAGTCAGCCAGGCCAACAGATAAACAGACAGACAGATAAACAGAAAGACAGACAGATATACAGAAAGACAGATAAGCAGACAAGACAGGTGACAGACAGACAGGTACTTTAAATATATAGATAGACAGACAGATGGATATATAGATAGATTCTTGTTTGCTCTCTTTCTTTTATGTGTTATTTTTATTCCTCTAAATTTATTTCTTATCATTTCTAAATTATTCTGCAGAGACTCAGCGTGTTGTTCATTGTGGAATTGTGATTATTTTTTAATGTTTTATTTGGATTCTAAAATTGAAGTAATTTCATTTTAATTTGAGTGACCAAAGTCTCTGAGGTTTTGCTGAGAGTGTGAGGAAGATGATGATTATGATAATGATGATGATGAAGATGATGGTGAGGAAGAGGCGTTTTTGTAACGTTCATGTGAATTTACAGCTGTTGTGCATCTCACGAGGCCTGTGAGAAGTCCAGTGTCACTCTATGTTCACCTTTGACCTTTGACCTCTCTCATTTTGCAACTATATGAATGTATCTGTTCAGAGTTATGCTCATCCATGTTATGCATACAAACACACACACACACATATGCACACACTATTCACACTACACATCAGAATGCACATATATATGTGTGTCTAAGTTCTTTAAGCCCCACCCCCTCCACACACACACACACACACACAGAAGCTCTCCCCTATTTGTGTGTGTATAACTGTGTGTGTGTTTTTGCAGAGGGATGCCCGGGTCTGTGTAACAGTAATGGACGCTGTACTCTGGATCAGAACGGCTGGCACTGTGTATGCCAGCCTGGCTGGAGGGGGGCTGGCTGTGATGTCGCCATGGAAACCCTCTGCGCAGACGGCAAGGACAATGAAGGAGGTATATATGTCTGTGTGTGTGTGTGTGTGTGTGTGTGTTTCAGTGTAAAAAGGGTAGTTAACAATTGGTCAAAATCAATAGTTAATTCAAAGTGTTGTCAGTTGATGTTAAAAGTCAATGACCAACTTTTTACCATCAAACAGTAACAATCACCCTCAAACACCAACATTTCAACATCAAGCAGTGACATAAACACCAACATTCACCGTTAAAACATCAACATATCACTGTCAGAAACCAACATGTTCTATCAAACACTAACATTCTCCATCAAAGACCAGAGTTTCACCACCAAACACCAACATTCACCATCAAATACCAACTTTCACCATGAAACACCAACATTCTCTGTTAAACACCAACATCCTCCATCAAACACCAACATTCACCACCAAATACCAACATTCACCATGAAACACCAACATTCACCATGAAACACCAACATTCACCATCAAACACCAAGATTCTCCATTAAACACCAACATTCACCATGAAAGACCAGAGTTTCACCACCAAACACCAACATTCTCCATCAAAGACCAGAGTTTCACCACCAAACACCAACATCCACCATGAAACACCAACATTCACCATGAAACACCAACAACCTCCATTAAACACAGACATCCTCCATCAAAGACCAACATTCTCCATCAAAGACCAACATTCTCCATCAAAGACCAGAGTTTCACCACCAAACACCAACATTCACCACAATATACCAACATTTACCATGAAACACCAACATTCTCAATTAAACACCAACATTCACCATCAGACACAAACATTAAACATCAAATACCAACATTCACCATCAAACACCAACATCCTCCATCAAACACCAACATTCTCCATCAAACACCAACATTCTCCATCAAACACCAACATCCTCCATCAAACACCAACATTCTCCATCAAACACCAACATCCTCCATCAAACACCAACATTCTCCATCAAACACCAACATTCTCCATCAAAGACCAGAGTTTCACCACCAAACACCAACATTCACCAACAAATACCAACATTTACCATCAAACACCAACATTCTCCATTAAACACCAACATTCTCCATTAAACACCAACCTTCTCCATCAAAGACCAACATCCACTGTCAGACACAAAAATTAAACATCAAATACCAACATTCACCATCAAACACCAACAACCTCCATCAAACACCAACATTCTCCACCAAACACCAACATTCACCATCAAACACCAACATCCTCCATCAAAGACCAACATTCTCAAACACCATCATACACTCCAACTTTCTCAAACACCTTCATACACTCCAACATTCTCAAACACCTTCATACACTCCAACATTCTCAAACACCACCATCATACACTCCAACATTCTCAAACACCATCATCACACAAGCCAACATTCTCAAACACCATCATACACTCCAACATTCTCAGACACCATCATCATACACTCCAACATTCTCAAACACCACCATATACTCCAACATTCTCAAACACCATCATCATACACTCCAACATTCTCAAACACCATCATCATACACTCCAACATTCTCAGACACCACCATATACTCCAACATTCTCAAACACCACCATATACTCCAACATTCTCAAACACCATCATCATACACTCCAACATTCTCAAACACCATCATACACTCCAACTTTCTCAAACACCATCATCATACACTCCAACATTCTCAAACACCATCATACACTCCAACATTCTCAAACACCATCATCATACACTCCAACATTCTCAAACACCATCATCATACACTCCAACATTCTCAAACACCATCATCATACACTCCAACATTCTCAAACACCATCATCATACACTCCAACATTCTCAAACACCATCATACACTCCAACATTCTCAAACACCATCATCATACACTCCAACATTCTCAAACACCACCATATACTCCAACATTCTCAAACACCATCATACACTCCAACATTCTCAAACACCGTCATCATACACTCCAACATTCTCAAACACCACCATATACTCCAACATTCTCAAACACCATCATCATACACTCCAACATTCTCAAACACCATCATCATACACTCCAACATTCTCAAACACCATCATCATACACTCCAACATTCTCAAACAACTCCATATACTCCAACATTCTCAAACACCATCATCATACACTCCAACGTTCTCAAACACCACCATATACTCCAACATTCTCAAACACCATCATCATACACTCCAACATTCTCAAACACCATCATCATACACTCTAACATTCTCAAACACCACCATATACTCCAACATTCTCAAACACCATCATCATACACTCCAACATTCTCAAACACCATCAAACACTCCAACATTCTCAAACACCATCATCATACACTCCAACATTCTCAAACACCAACTCTATTCTTGTAATTTGAATTTATAATATTCAGTAAAGACTCAGTAAGCTAAACGAGCGGCGTTTAATGGTCGAGAACCTTCTGGAAACTTCTCCACAGTCTTACGCACAGGTGCAGGTAGAACAGAAGGTAGAACAGGAGTCACTGCATCGTCCAGTACTTCCAGCATGAGAACCTGCCGAGGAACAGAGAGTAATTTATTATCGTACTGCTGAAACACTCAGCTCAGGTGTTTATTTATTAAAGTTAATAAAGTGTTGAAAAAGAGCCGTTTAAAAAAAACAACACCTTCCTAATGAGCTTTAAATCATGTGATTATCTTCAGTGGGTCACATGACCACACAGTACCTCATTTATCATTCTGAGACAATCATCTGAGACGAGCGCACGAGAGAATACAAACAAATACAGGAGTTTAAACACAACGATGTTCTCTCTCTCTCCCTCCATCTCTCTCTTTCTTTTATCACTCTCTCTTCTTTTCTTCCAATTACCTTTTCTTTCTTTTTCTCTTTTTTCTGCCTCACTTTCTCTTTCTCTTCCCGCTTGTTTTTAACTTTCTTTTTCTTTTTCCTTCCTCTCAGTTCCTCTTTGTTTTTCTCTCTTACTTTCCTCTGACTATTTTTTCTCTTTCTTCCATCTCACTTTCTTTTTCTTCCCTTTCTTTAATCTTTCTCTTCTCCCTTGTTTTAAATGTACTTTTCTGTTTCTCTTTTCTTCTTCTCACTTTCTTTCTTTGCTCTCACTTTCTCTTTCTTTTTCTCTTTCTTTCCTTTCACTTTTTCTTTCTTCTCTCACTTCCTCTTTCTTTTTCTTTCCTTTCACTTTACTTTTTTGTTTTGTCCCTTTGTTTTAACTTTCTTTCTTCTTTCTTCTTTCTCTTTCCTTTCTCTCACTTTGGTTCTTTTCCTTTCTCTTTCTTTCCTCTTGCTTTCTCTTTGTTCCTTCTCGTTTTCACTTCTGTTTTTCTTTCCTCTTGCTTTTTCTTTCTTTTTCTTTCACCCTGTTTATTAATAATCATTACAATAGTTTCATTTTCTTTCTTTCTTTCTTTTTCTTTCTTTCTTTCTTTCACATTTTTACATTGTTTTCCTCTCTCTTTCACTTTTTTATTAAACAGTCTTCTCTGATTTCTTCTATTTTTTAATCTCTTTTTCTCTTTCTGTTTTTGTCTCTCTTGCTCTTATTTTTCTTTCATTCTGTTTTTTTTTTCTTGCTGCTTCTGTTTCTCTCTCTCTCTCTCTCTCTCTCTCTCTCTTTTGTCTCTCTCTTGTCTCTCCATCCTTCATTACACTCTTCATTACATTATTCTATCTTTTTGGCTGTCTTGCTTTCTTACTTTCTCATTCTCTCCATCCTTCATTACACAGTATTCTTTACACTATTAATTCTCTCTCTCTCTCTCTCTCTCTCTCTCTCTCTCTCTCTCTCTCTGTCTGTCTGTCTTCTCTCATTCTTTTTCTCCATTTCTAGTCTTCTGATCATTGCAGTATTGTTTCTCTCTCTTATTCT
>NC_069712.1:2597500-2622500 GCF_027358585.1 Pangasianodon hypophthalmus | reverse complement strand
CTCATTTAGACAACTGAGCAATTGAGGGTTGCTCAAGGGTCCCGCAGTGGCAAGTTGGTGGTTCTGGGATTGGAACTCATGACCTTCTGTGTAGAAGCTCAACATCTTAACTGCTGCACTACCACTGCCCCTGCTAAGCTACCACTGCCCCTGATGAGCTACCATTGCCCCTGCTAAGCTACCACTGCCCCCAATGAGCTACCATTGCCCCTGCTAAGCTACCACTGCCCCCAATGAGCTACCACTGCCCCTGCTAAGCTACCACTGCCCCTGATGAGCTACCATTGCCCCTGCTAAGCTACCACTGCCCCTGCTAAGCTACCACTGCCCCCGATGAGCTACCTCTGCCCCCAATGAGCTACCACTGCCCCTGCTAAGCTACCACTGCCCCTGCTAAGATACCACTGCCCCTGCTTCGCTACCACTGCCCCTGCTAAGATACCACTGCCCCTGATGAGCTTCCACTGCCCCTGCTTCGCTACCACTGCCCCTGCTAAGATACCACTGCCCCTGATGAGCTTCCACTGGCCCTCCTTCGCTACAACTGCCCCTGCTAAGATACCACTGCCCCTGATGAGCTTCCACTGCCCCTGCTAAGCTTCCACTGCCCCTGCTAAGCTTCCACTGCCCCTGCTAAGCTACCACTGCCCCGATTCGCTACCACTGCCCCTGCTAAGCTAAAACTGCCCCTGTTGAGCTACCACTACCCCTTCCTCGTACCCTGAGAGATGGTGGGCCCAGTCAAGGGAGCGTGGTACAGAGCGGGATGTGATAAGTGTTTTAACGTGGATGGGTGCTGGTCTTTTTTTGTAGGCAAGCATCAGAGTTTTAAATCTAGAAGCTAGAGGAAGCCAGTGAGGTGAGTGTAGCAATGGGGTGGTGTGGGAGCACATGGGAAGGTTGAAAAGACGTCATGCAGCTGCATTCTGCATCAGAATGTTGGTTTGATGGTGCGCAGAGGCAGACCTGCCAGGAACGATTTGTAGCAGACAAGGGACTGAACAAGCACCTGACTGGATAGAAATTGACGGATCCTCCTAGTGATGTAAAGGAGAAATCTGCATGAGTGAATCAGTTTAGCAATATGAGCTGAGAAGGACAGTTGGTTGTTCATGATTACCCCGAGGTTGCATGCAGTGACAGATGGTGGGATCTGAGAGTTGTCCAGGGAGACCACAAGATCTTGACATGAGGATGCATCTCCAGGGATGTAGAGCAGCTCAGTTTTTCTGAGATTAAATTTTATCTGATTAGCTGCCATCCATGATGAGATGTCTGCCAGACATGCTGAGATCTGTACAGAAACATGAGTGGCTGAGGGAGGAAAGGAGATGATGAGATGAGTGTCATCAGCATAGCAGTGATATGTAAACCTACGTGAGGATATGACTTCATTGAGAGAGTGGGTATAGAGGGAGAGGAGAAAAGGACCCAGCAATGGGCCTTGTGGGACACCAGTGGAGAGTCTGCATGTGGATCCCCTCCATGTCACCTGACATGACCTTCCCTCCAGGTCAGAAGCAAACCAATGCCATGCTATGTCAAGAATTCCAAGACTCATGAGGATGGACAAGAGATTCTTGTGATTGACTGTGTTGAAGGCTGCTGAAAGATCAAAGATGTTAAGGACTGCTGACAGTTTGGCTGATCTAGTGGCATGAAGCTTCTCAGTGATGACCACAAGGGTATTTTGTGTGGAGTGTCCCACGTTGAAACCAGGCTGCTAAGTATCTTGGAAGCTATTCTGGGTGAGATAGAAGCACAGTTGATTGTAAACAGTGCATTCAAGGTTTTTTAGGAAGAAAAGAGAGAAGTAACACCAGTCAGTAGTTGCTGATGTCTGAAGTATCCAGAGTGCATTTCTTCTGGATAGGAATGACCCTTGCTGTCATTGTAGTTGCAGTTTGTACATGAGCCGATACAGGAGATGAAAGGGAGGAGGTCTTGTGAGATGGTCTGGAGCATTGTGGAAAGGATGGGATCCAGCAGGCAGGTGGGGGGATTGCAGGACAAGATAATCTGCAAGATCTTATGAGAAAAATGTAAAAACGAAACAGGAGGGTAATCCTGAATGTGTAGTGTAGTGATAGGGGTAGGAGTGAAGGACTACCAATCTTCTCATCATAGAAAGTGTCATCAGCAGTCAGGGAGGATAGTGAAGGAGGAGGCGGTAGATTAAGAACTGAAGGAAAGATGATGTGGAGCTCACAATGATCTTGTGCAAGAGCTTCTACATCTCCCGTGCAGAAAGAGGTCTTAGTAGCTGTCACATCAGATAAGAACTTGGACAGAAGAAAGAGGTATGAGAAGAGATCAGTATCAAGTTGTGATTTCCTCCACTTTCTTTCTGCTATTCTTTAATTCTTTCACATCTGAGAGCCAAGGAGCAGGATGAGAAGACTTCCTAGGTTTAGAGGGCAGAGGAGGTTCATGGATGAAGAGAGTGAGGAGAGGAAAGTGTTGATGGCTAATTCAGGTGACAGAGAGGAAGAGGAGATGGGGTATGGAAGGGTTGATAGGGTGCTGGAAGCTATGGAGGAAGCAGTGATAAAGTGGAGGTACAGTACAGTAGAGTTCTGTTTCTATAGTAACGGCTCACTCAGAGGGACTTGTACAGCAGACGCTCCACTTTAACAGATTAAAAAATGGGTGTAATCATGTTTCATCTGTGAGGAGATGTTTGTGTAACATTTATGGAAGGAGTCTCCAGTGCTAGCGCTTTGTAACAGCCAGAGGTAAAGCTGTACGTAACTTTACGTTTACTTCAGCTGGTTATATTTGTTTATTTAACTGAGTTACATTTAATATCATAATAATATACATTTAATAATATGTTTTAATAATATGATTTACTGCCTTTTTGGTTTGTATCAAACGTAATTTTTTTAGTTTTTTATTTTATTATATTATATTTTGATTTATGAGCACTTGTGTCTAGTTTTAATTTTACTTAGCTTTAATTACCTGGGGCATGCAGGTACTATTCCTAATTAGCATATTTATAAATATTTATAGCTCTGTGCATGGTTAATGAGGAGAAAGGTGTAGAGATGTTCAGAAGCCATTTTTAGAAATTTCTCAGGCGTTAAAAACATATTCAACAATTTATTACTCAAATATTTAATTATTTTTAATGGTTTGAATCCGACCTTTAGGGGTTCTTTAACAACGTTCTCACCTCGGTTCATCCTCTCGCCGTCTGATGTGGAAATTAGGCCTCGTCCGGTCTGTCTCCTCCGGCTGCAGCTCGCACGCTGACAAATGTTTTCCTCAAATTTTCATTAAGGATTGAAAAAAAATCCAGCCACAAACCGCCGGAACTGATGATTTAAACCTGGAGCATATTTTTAGTTTCAGGAGATCAGCGATGAGGAAGAGCGGGAGAGAGATGATTTTTAGCGAAAATCATCACAGGAAGTGAAAGCCTTAAAAACACTCACACTTGTCTTTTATCTTTTATGTCTGGTTCATCCCTCCATCACAGTCTTAGTGTGTGTGTGTGTGTGTGTGTGTGTGTGTGTGTGTGTGTGAGTGTAATTATAAGCTTACAGGTTTGCTTCGGCCTTTTAATAATTTATTAATAGTAATTAAATTATTAATTATTGAGTGTTTGCAAGGAAACTTTGGTTCATTTTCTGGCTGTTTTCTTTCTTGCTTGTCTTCTATATTTTTAATTATTTATTTTTCTTTCTTAATTTAAGCATGTCTTTCTTTTTTCTCTTTACTTTCTCTTTATTTATTTACTTGTTAATCTATCTGTTTTATTTTTTGCTTTCAGTTTTCTATCAGCAATAATTTCTTTCTTTTTTTCTCATATTTTTTATGTATTTTAATTTGTTTTCTTTTTATTTATTTGGTTGTTTATCTGGTTGTTTTTTTCAGGTTCTCTGTTTTTTTTTCTTTCTTTGACTCTTTCTTCCTTTCGTCTTCTTATTTCATTAATTATTTCTTTCTTTACATATTTTGTAGGCATTCTGTTGTTTCTGTTTATTTGTTTGTTTGTTTATCTGTTTGTTTTTTGTCTGTCTTCTTTGCATTCTATCTTTCTTTCTCTTTTCTTTTTTATCTTCTTTCTTATTTTAGTTCATTATTATATACATACTTATATTTATGTATATATTAATTTAGCTTTTTTTAAAACTCCTCGTCACGTTCAGCTCCCGATCTCTTCCTGTTTGTACACCATGGTCAGTGTTTTGTGCCTCGGCCAATCAGCTTCTCTCTCTGCGTGTCAGGTTTGACATTCTGGCCAATGGCGGCGCGTCTCTGACTCTGAGTTTTGAGCGCGCTCCGTTCCTGCCGCAGCAGCGCACCGTGTGGTTGCCGTGGAACGTGTTTTACGTGATGGACACGCTGGTGTTGAAGAAGGAGCAGAACGACATTCCCAGCTGCGACCTGAGCGGGTTCGTCAGGCCCAGCCCACTCATCGTGACCACGCCCCTTTCTACCTTCTTCAGATCTGCACCTGAGAACGGACCCATCATCCCCGAGACACAGGCGAGTGACGGCTATATACACGCTTAACGCGCTTAACACACACACACACACACACACACACACCTCACACATACCTCACACACACCTCACACACACCTCACACATACCTCACACACACACACACACCTCACACACACCTCACACATACCTCACACTATACACACCTCACACACACACACACACACCTCACACAAACCTCACATACACTATACGTATTATACACACCTCACACACACCTCATACACACCTCACACATTGTACACACCTCAAACACACTGCACACACACCTCACACGTTGTACACCTCACACACACCTCACACACACCTCACACACTATACACATTATACACACCTCACACACACCTCACACACACCTCACACTATACACACCTCACACACACCTCACACACTATACACATTATACACACCTCACACACACCTCACACACTATACACACTATACACACCTCACACACACCTCACACACACCTCACACATTGTACACCTCACACACACCTCACACTATACACATCTGACACACGATACACACCATGCACACCTCACACAAACCTTGGGTGGTTTGGTGTAGTTTTGTGTAGTTTACTGTAGTTTGGCATAAACTGGTAGTTTGGTTTAGTATAGTTTGGTGTGTTCCAGTTTGTTATAGTTTGGTACGGTTAAGTGCAGTGGCGTTTGGCATAAGTTGGTGTAGTTTAGTGTAGATTGGTGCAGTTTGATGTGATTCAGCATGGATTCATGCAGTTAGTGTATATTGATGTAGTTTACTGTAGCTTGATGTAGACTGATGTAGTTTGGTATCATTTGGCGTAGTCTGATGTGTAGTTTAGTGTAGATTTAGTGCAGGTTGGTGTAGTTTGTGTGTATTTTGGTGCTTAGTGTATATTGATGCAGTTTGATGTAGTTTGGTGTAGTTTCATTTAGTTTAGTGTAGAGTGCTGTAGTTTGATGTAGATTACTTTAAGCCGTTTAATAGTGTTCACTGTTTGAATTCAGCAGTAGGACTGTGTGTGTGTGTGTGTGTGTGTGTGTCTTCACTTCCTCCGAAGTGTGTGAGAGGAACGTGTGATCTCCACACTGCAGCCTGAGGAAAGCCATGAGATGCAGGGATATTTCTGTCTTCAGTCTGCACTCGAACGCTGCATTCACACACACACACACACACACACACTCACACACACACACAGATCATGTGTTTCACAAAACCAGACTGTAAAGCAGATCTGCATCAAGGGAAAAACTGGAGGTTAAATTCCACATTTGCAAATTGAAAAGAGGGGAAAAACCTGGCAAAGCCTCTCTCTCTCCCCCTCTCTCCCCCTCTCTCTCCCTCTCTCCCTCTCTCTCTCTCTCTCTCTCTCTCTTTCTCTCTCTCAAGTTGCTGTTGTCTGTTGTTGTTCCCTCTCTTCCTCCATTTTTCTTTCTTTCACTTTTTTTCATGCTTCTTCTTTCTCTCTGTCTTTCTTCCCATCTCTCCATTTTCTCTGTCATTCTCTCTATCCCCTCATCTTCCCCTTTCTTTCTTTCTTTCTTTCTTTCTAATCCCTCGGTTTTTGTCTCTTTATAACGGAATGAAAGAAGGATACATTCTTGGCACCCCTCTCACCCCACACTCTCTCCTTCCCCCAGATGTTGCCCTGATGTTTGTGTTTTTGCCCTCGGTGTGTGATGTATCCTCCCGTAACTCCAGCATGCGATGCCAGCGCGCTTTCTGAGCCAGAACACAGAAATCATTTCCTTATTACGCTCTCTCTCTCTCTCTCTCTCTCTCTCTCTCTCTCTCTCCTTCCTGGAGGGAGTGGCCTTGGCCCTGCTCCTTACCCCTGGTCCTGATTTGAGTTATGTCCTGCTTTTCTTTTTCCTCCCGCTGTAACTCTGAGTGCAGTTAATCAGGGTGAATGAATTTAGCGTCTCTTACAGCTACGATGCTAAACGGCCCCGAGAGCCAGCGCGGCTTTTCCACATTCCACACGTCACGCTTAAATGACAAACAGACTTTCCTCCTCTGGGTAACTCTCAGACCATCTCTCCAACTGAGTTTTCTCCTGTCCTGACACACACACACACACACACACACACACCAGACTGAGAAAGCAAGCCGGGGAAAAACCTCAGCTGAAAAATCCATGAAGATTGAAAGATATACATGATTCAAAAAAGAAAAGAAGCAAAGAAATACAAAGAAACAGAAGACAGAATGGGAGAAAGAAAAAAGAAAGAAAGAGAGAGAAATAGAATTGAAATGGAAAATAAGAGCAATAGATAAATGCAAACAAACAATAAATAAAAAAGAAGGAAAAATAGAAGGTAAAGAAAAACTGAGAAAAAGCAAGTAAACAGATAAACAAGCAAAACACGAATGAAAGAATAAATAAAAATAAAAGAATACAATATACAATAAAATACAAAAGAAAGAAAGAAAGAAAGAAAAAGTAAGGAATATAACAATGCAAAAGAAAGGAAACAAATAGACAAAATAAAGAACTATAAAGAAAGAAACAAAAAAAAAAGAAACAGAAGAAAGAAAGAAAAAGAGACAAAAATGAAAAAAAGTGAAGTAATATTAAGGAAAGAAACAAAAATACAAAGAAACAGAAGAAAGAAGAAATAACAAAAGGAAGAAGAGAAAGAAAGTAATGAAAAAAGAAAGCAATAGAAAATGCAGTCACTCACACACACACACACACACACACACACACACACACAGAAACTGAGCGTTACAGTTATAAAGGTCTACCCGCTTTCCCATGATGCTCGGCGTCTGGGCCTGGGAAAACCACAAGGCATTTATTTTTGTAATGAAAGCGCAGTGATGTTATTGGTTAAGACGCGCTAGCTGCTAGCTCCAGTTTCATAACCATTAGCACATTTCTCAGCGCAGCTCAATCAGAAAACTAAAATGGCCGCCTTCACCGTGTGCGTAATGGAGCGCACCAAACGATCTCGTTTCCTCCCGCATCACTCTTTTGTTATTTCGGTTAAAGAGTTTTGGTAGCCCAGCCATATGTCCATGTGTACATGTGCGTATCCCCCTCTGCCTCCACACACACACACACACACACACACACACCCCACAGCTAAGAATAACAAGGCAGCTCGCGTGGATCATGGCAGCGCATGCGGTGTGTTTTTATTAAGAGCTCGGGGTGTGTAATGAAAGATCACAGAAGGGTGGGAAAGGGCAGTGTGTGCATGCTCCAACCTTACACATCCACCCTTAAGCAAATATACAAGCCTGGGAGACACACACACACACACACACACACACACACACATATACACACACATATACACACACATACATGTGCGCTTGATAAATATATCGGCTGCGGTTACTGTGATTGTACCACAGTTATGTGACTGTGTGTTTGTGTTTGTGTGCGTGTGTGTGTGTGAGAGAGAGAGAGAGAGAGAGTGTGTATGTGTGTGAGAGAGAGAGAGTGTGTGTGTGTGTGAGAGAGAGAGAGTGTGTGTGTGTGTGTGTGTGTGTGTGTAATGGTTAATCCGGTGAGATCTCAGCCCCTGTTCTGCTTCTTCTTCTTCTTCTTTCCTCTTTTTTGAATCCAGTTATTGTTTTTCCATTTTATCGATTCACTCGCGCTGTCTGAGCTCAAAGCTCAAAGTTTCACATAAACATCACATCCTGATCTCACCGATTAATATGAGGAACAGCAGGAAAAAAGAAACAGAGAGAGAGAGGGAGAGAGAGAGGGAGAGAGAGAAGGAGAGAGAGGGAGAGGAAGAAAGAAAACAAATCCTTCAGGCACTTGTTTGGCTCCAAAGTGCAGAAACTCAGAAAGCAGTGTGGCTCAGTGTAATTTACTTTATTCAGAACAGCAAGAAGAGAGGTGACTGGCGAGAGAGAGAGAGAGAGAGAGAGAGACAGAGAGACAGAGACAGAGAGACAGAGACAGAGAGAAAGAAAGTAAAATTAAATTAAATGAAAAAAGAAAGCAAAAGAAAAATACAAACAATAAATGAATAAAGGAATGAAAATGTGAGAAGTGAGACTGAGAAATAAAGCAAATAAATAAACAAAGACAAAATAAAATACAAGAGAAAACAAGAAAAAGAAAGAGAAATACAGAAGAAAGAAGAAACGGAAGAAATAAACAACCAATTAATCAAGAGACAAAGAGCGAAACAAACAAAAACAAATAAACTTAACAAAAGAAAATAAATAGAATTCTTTAAATGGTGTGACAGAGAAAAAGAGATAACAAATAAATACAGAGAAAGAGGAGAAAAGAAAGAAAGAAAAATAGGAAGGAAGCAAAGGAATCTATAGAAAATGTAAAACATGGAGAGATAGAAAAAAGCAAATAGATAAACAAATAAACAGAACATAACCAAAGAAAGAAACAAAAGAGAAAAAAGAAGCAATTGCACAGTCAAGAAAGAAAGAAGGAAAGGAAGATTGGCAGAAGAAAAAACAATTACTTAAGAAAGAGAATGAAAGAAAGAAAGAAGCAAAAGAAAGTGCTGTTTATTTTTCGGTTATATGTTGATGAGCAGAACTTTCCCCACAGTGAGGACCAGGATGTGGGAACGTCGTGAGTGTTTTCGCTCCGTGTTGCTCGTCCCGGCGTTGCTGTAACGTGAGCCGGTGTTTCTGAGAGAGAGAGAGAGAGAGAGAGAGAGAGCGGCACACTGACTCTGAACTGATTCTAACACTCCGGGCCGATTAAGAAGACGGTTGGACTCTTGCTTTAATGCACTCGAGTGAATTTAAGAGCGAAGCGTCGGCAGAAATCACCTGGAGAGTGATGGAGAGCAAGGGAGAGCGAGAGAGAGAGCGAGGGAGAGCGAGAGAGAGAGCGAGAGAGAGTTAGAGAGAGTGATGGAGAGCGAGGGAGAGCGAGAGAGAGAGCAAGGGAGAGTGAGAGAGAGTGAGAGAGAGTGATGGAGAGCGAGAGAGAGCGAGGGAGAGCGAGAGAGAGAGCGAGAGAGAGTGAGAGAGAGCGAGAGAGAGCGAGGGAGAGCGAGAGAGAGAGAGAGAGAGAGAGAGAGAGTGAGAGAGAGTGAGAGAGAGCGAGGGAGAGCGAGAGAGAGAGCGAGAGAGAGTGAGAGAGAGTGAGAGTGAGAGAGAGAGAGCGAGGGAGAGCCAGAGAGAGAGCGAGAGAGAGTGATGGAGAGCAAGGGAGAGCGCGAGAGAGAGAGCGAGGGAGAGTGAGAGAGAGAGAGAGCGAGGGAGAGCGAGAGAGAGAGCGAGGGAGAGTGAGCGAGAGTGATGGAGAGCGAGAGAGAGCGAGAGAGAGTGAGGGAGAGTGATGGAGAGCGAGGGAGAGTGAGAGAGAGAGAGCGAGGGAGAGTGATGGAGAGCGAGTGAGAGAGAGAGAGCGAGGGAGAGCGAGAGAGAGTGATGGAGAGCAAGGGAGAGCGAGAGAGAGAGAGCGAGGGAGAGCGAGAGAGAGAGCGAGGGAGAGCGAGCATCACACAGATGAGTTTCGTTTTGAAAGTGCTGGTGAAAGTGCGACTCATCCCGTGGGATCAGTTAAAGATGGGGTTTTTGCCAAAAGCGGGCGCTTACATAACGCAGCTCTGTAATCTATTACAACAGTAATGGAGCAGAGAAGAAATACACAGCGGGGTCCAAACGTCTGAGCTCACCACCGAGACATGCTTTTATTTCATTCTCCTCGGTTATTAGCGAAGAGCTCATTATTCAAATCAGAGACAGAGCCGTGCTTTAGCTGCGTGAGAAATGTGAACTCTATCACATCATCACACTGTATTCATTTTCTCAAACCTTTATAAAGTAATGTATATTTCACTCGCTGTGGAATGCTCGATTCTGATTGGACAGCAGCTCGATCTAATACAGTATCGTTTCTATAGCAACCGCTCACTCAGAGAGACTTTTTAAAAATTTGTCGATATGGTAAAGTTTTCTTAAAGTAAGGAGACTTTTCAGGAAGGAGTCTCCAGTGTCAGAGCTTTGTAACAGTCAGAGGTAAAGCTGTAAATCGTCAGGACAGAAGAGTTTACGATCTCTTTGCGGTTTCTCAGTAACGTGACGAGCTGCGTGTTTTTGTCTTATTAACTTTAAGAGAATAAAAGAGAGGCTGTTGTGTAGCTGCTATAACGTAAGTGAAAACAGGAACTAACTTGTTTCTCAGATGTTCCATAACATTAAATGTAACTATTAATGGATAAAACATGTGGTGTGTCCTTCTTTAATACATAAAAAATTTTTTGCTCCACCTCCTTTGAAAGAAAGACAATAAATGATGATAAGAAACTAAATAAAGTGTGAACCAAAGGAGGAAAAAGAAGAAAGAAACAGGCAAAAAGAACAAAAAAGAAAAGATGACTTGAAATGAAATAAAGAATGAGCAAAAGAAAAAGAAGGAAAGAAAGACACATAACAAAAAATAACAAAAATGTTAAATAAATAAATTAACCAGAAGAATGAATGAACAAAACAATTTTTATAAAGTTGAAGAGAAAAAAGCAAAGAAGGTTAAAAAAGAAATAAAGAATGAACAAAAGAAGAAAGCCAAAAATAGAAGAAATAAGGAACAAAATAACAAAATGAAGAAAGAAAGAAAAAATAAAGAAGAAAATGGAAAGAAAAGAGAACTATAATAAACCTAATAAAATAAAGAATAAACGAAAGAAAGACAAAAATGAATAGAAGGTCATTGAAATTAAGAACGAACAACAGAAAAACAGAAGAAAAAGGAAAGAAGGTTTCAGGGTGGTGGGATCTATAAGTGTGAGACTTCGGGTTCTTAGCTTCCTAAGAGGTTCTACATGGAACGGTTCCTGGTAGGGAAACACTCAGAACCTTTGTGTTCCTCCAGAGGGACAAGTGAAGAACCCTTAGAGGTAGCGTGTTCCTGGTCTGGTCTCCATGGTGACTGTGTGTTCTGTGGTGCGCAGGTTCTCCAGGAGGACACAGCGATCCCCGGCAGCGACCTGAACCTGGTGTACCTGAGTTCTCGAGCGGCCGGGTACCGTCCCGTCCTGAAGGTCACCATGACCCAGTCCACCATCCCCTTTAACCTGATGAAGGTGCACCTGATGGTGGCTGTGGTGGGACGCCTCTTCCAGAAGTGGTTCCCCGCAGAACCCAACCTGTCCTACACCTTCATCTGGGACAAGACGGACGCCTACAACCAGCGAGTGTACGGCCTGAGCGAGGCGGTCGGTGAGTCTGGAGCCATGTTTATTTATTTCTGTTTCTATTTATCGCTAAACACTAATACAGAGTTACACTAATGTACAATATACTGCAATATACTAATAAAGATATGATTTATGGATGATTAGAAAATCATTCTATTTCGTCTACATTTTTAAACAAACAAACAAACAAATGAATAACTTCTGGGAGATTAAAACAAAAATAATAATTACAAACACTTGTATGATAGTCATTTATTTATTTGTTTGTTTGTTTGTTTGTTTGTTTGTGAGGAAACTTGATGATTTAGTGACATTTTGACTAATATTAATCTCTCCATTTTTAATGAATAAACAAACAAACAAATGAATAACTTCTGGGAGATTAGAAAAAAAATAAATATTAAAAACACTTGTATGATAATCATTCATTTATGCATTTGTTTTTTGTTTGTTGTTTGTTTGTTTGTGAGGAAAATTGGAGATTTATTGATATTTTGATCAATAATAGTCTCCATTTTTAATGAATAAACAAACAAACAAATAAGTGAATCAATTTTTTTGGGAGATAAAACAAAAATAAAACAAAATGCTGAAGATTATTAACAAACACTTGTTTATTTATTTGTTTATTTTTTGTGTGTATTTATTGGATCATTAGGAAAATTGGTGAATTGTTCTGTTCTTATTACTTTTGTTTTATTTGCTCGTTTTTTTTTAAAGCTTTTTTTGCTACTTTATAATGTATGAAAGTTTTCATGTAAATAAAATAAACGAGATAAACTTCAGACAGATAAACGGACAGCAAACCGAAACGTTCCTTTATGGATGTGTCTTTGCTTTTTATTTTATTTTTCATTAATAGTTCTACTTTTTAAAATTAATTTTTTTAATCTGTTTAATGTTGTATTTTAAGCTTTTTTTTAAAAAAATTCTTTTTACTTTTACTTTTTAATTGTACTTTTTTCTTTTAATATTTTTCTTTTTCTTATTTGCAAATTCCTTATAAACGTCTCGATCCCGAGTTAAAATGAGTAGTTAAAACGCTTAATAAATAAATAAATAAATAAATAAATAAATACTTGTGATAAATGATTTAAACTAATATTTTTAAAATGTTATATTTTTATATTATAACAAAAAAGTAATATAAATATGTTTAAAAAGCTAAAATGCATATTGTTTCCCCAAATAATGCAGATTAATTCATTGCACCGTTACAGTGAAATGAATATACTGTGTGTGTGTGTGTGTGTGTGTGTGTGTAAACAGTATTTTCAGATGGATTTGAGCTCCATATTCAGATTTCCACACCCACAATCTGACGAAGTGTTAAATAATAAATAAATAAATAAATAAACAGTGTGCTTGTTGTGTAATAAGGATGGACTTTGTATAGATGAGTGATTGAGTTTGAGACTCAGGTGAAGTGAAAGCACATCCTTCACTTTCTCTCAGTATCGCTCAGCCTTTATAATCTGATCAGCGTTGTCATGGTGATAAACAGCCGCTCGGTGTTTCCCGCCCGGCGTCATCCTGCACCTTCGGCGGATAATTAAATAAACGTGACGTGAGGAGACCTTACAGAGGCGAAGTGCTTACACCCAACATCCAGCATGCAAATCAGCGTTCTTATCGTCTCATCGCGGTGTGCTTTCTCGCTGACCGAGGTTCCTAGCGTGTGTATGATTAGCGGACGCAGCGCGACCGACAGAAACGTACACATCCATCTCTCCGGGTTGGAAAGGTCACGCGTGTTTTTGTGGCTTTATGGCGGAGATGATAGAATGTCAGGACGGCTGCTGATGAGGACACATGGGTGGTGTTATTCTGCTCCGGGCGACGTGGCAGGCCAGCACATCACTCAGTCCACCGCCGAGAAATAACTTCCTCAATCACATTTCACTTCTCAAATAACACCGTGTTTTAATTCCGTTACAGCACGTGGACAAGATCACGGCACGTGCGTACCGTATATAAGACACGTGAACCAAGTCTTCTCCAAAATCTGAAACTGTAAAGAAAAATCAGGCACATAACAGCGCTGAATTAAACTAGAGTTAGAGCGAGAATAAATAAAATACAGTTAAAAAAGGAAATTAAACAGACGAGTAAATAAATGCATTTTTAATAAATGTGAGACTGAATATTAATGAAAAATACAATTTGAAAAAGAATGTATGAAGTCTATCTATCTCTCTATCTATCTATCTATCTATCTATCAGTAAGAGATATTCTTTAAGAAATATCAAGAAGGAATACAGATGAATGGAAAGTCCCACAAAAATTAAAAAACAAAGAATTAGAAAATTAAAATTGGATAAAATATGTCTCTACCATTATCCATTCAATCAGTCAATCAATCAATCAATCAGTCAATCAATCAATCAATCAATCAATATCATAATTAATAATAATAATGAGAAGAAAAAGAAGAAGAAGAAGAGAGAATACAGATTTGTTTTTAGCCTCGCAGGCATGGAGAATGTGCCATATATACAGTATATTAAATATTTTTTTAAAACTACATATTTTTATTAAAACCCTGATTATAGAAAATTATATAGAGGTAATTATTATAGATCTTATTGCGTGTGATTGTTTTGTGACTTGACTGTAAGTTGTAAACACATCTGTCTGTGTTTAAAAGTTTTTATCTGATTAACTAAATCCCAGAACCTCTCCGTCTCTCTTTCTCTCTGTGTGTGTGTGTGTGTGTGTGTGTGTGTGTGTGTGTTTAGTGTCGGTGGGTTTCGAGTACGAGTCGTGTTTGGATCTGATCCTGTGGGAGAAGAGAACCGCCGTCCTTCAGGGTTACGAACTCGACGCCTCCAACATGGGCGGCTGGACGCTGGACAAACACCACGTGCTGGACGTCCAGAACGGTGAGGACACACGCTGTACAGTTCTGGATTCTGATTGGTCAGAAGGTGTTGATTAGTTTTCTAGATCAGCAGCTCTGACAGTAGCGCAGCAGGTTTATATTAATGCACTCGCTCTGATGCGTTACCGTTTCTATAGCAACAGCTCGATCACCGGGACGTGCACGGTGGACGCTCCACATAAATCGATATGGTGAAGTTTTCTTAAAGTAAAGAAACATTTCTGTAACATTTAAGGAAGGAGTCTCCAGTGTCAGCGCTTTGTAACAATCACCACATCAACACACATTCATCTGACGCATAAAAAAGTATGATTTGTTCTTTAATAAATGAAAGTTTGTAATTATTAGCGTATTGCTGTGGTATAAGAGAAATAAAACACCACATTTCCTCACACACACGTACATTACATATTATATATATATTTATACATGACCTTTTAACCAATAATGAGTCGATTTTATGGTGAAAAATATAAACAGTTAGGACTTTTGTTCTTCAAAATAGAACAAAGTCAGCATCATGATTTGTCATCATGTACAGACGTGTGTGTGTGTGTGTGTGTGTGTGTGTACATAAAAGGCCAGCAGGTTTATTGCGTTTTCCTCGGTGCTTTAGCCGTTTCAGCTCCTAAGCTCTTCTTTTCTCTGTTTTTGATCCCAGAGGAATCCAGCGCCGCTTTAATCTCACCAACCAGTGACACCTTTTGTGACCTATGACCTTTGGCCACCTTCTTCTTTTTCTAAACCTTTCTCTCTTCCCCATCACTAACCTATATATAGGATCTCAGGAGAGCGAGGCTCAGGTGTGTGTTTACAGCAGAGCGCACAGAATCCTTTTTTTCTTTTTACTGTTTTGTCAGTATAACTAAATAAAAAATATATTTTCCTCTCAGCTAAAATCAGTGAGGACAACAATAAAATATCCAATTAACTGATTTTTAACCAAAAATTTACGTGTTCAAATA
Source organism: Pangasianodon hypophthalmus (assembly GCF_027358585.1). NCBI lineage: Eukaryota > Metazoa > Chordata > Actinopteri > Siluriformes > Pangasiidae > Pangasianodon > Pangasianodon hypophthalmus. The sequence goes on along the minus strand of NC_069712.1, from coordinate 2,607,008 downwards.
AGGACATTTTAAATTTTTTTCCAAAGATTTTACAAAAATCTTTTTGTTGATTTCATTATGGTTTGTAAACCATAATGAAATATTAAAATCTTATTAAAACTATAACTAAAATATTTAATCTTTAATTTCTCAGCCCTGTTGTAATTTCACATTTCTAACTTTTTAATCAAAGTTTTGATTTTGGGAAAACAAGCAATAACAAAAATAACCTCAGTAAATTATTTCATCTCAAAACCTGCAAATTATCTCGAGTTGTTATGAATCCGGTGCTGATTTATTTTTTCAGGCTCGTTTTTCTTAATGTACTTATTTAGTTTTTGGTCTGAACGATTGCTTTTTTTTTGGAGACTTTAACGTCTGGCTGAAGCAGGAGTCTGTATTTGAAAGATGTCTCTCTAACATTGCAGAAATTCAACAAAAATGTTGAGTGTTGAAGTTTTTCCTCTAGTGTGAGGTGTAAAAGCTGTCGTGTGATATGTGGATAATTACTACCTCAGGATGAGTGAAGGTTTTTATGCTTTTTTTATGTACGCGAGGGACTCACACAGCAGTTTTCACAGTTTAAATTGTTTCTTCCCTCCATATTGCTGAGCTCCCTTTATCACTAAAAACAATAATCTCATTTGATCGTAAAACCCAGAGCGAGAATGACCACACATCAGCCAGAATCTGATGACTGGCTTTTTTCGCTTGAAAGTTTCAGAGTTATTTAAACTGACACTGCACTGCTTATATTTAAAAAAGAAAGAAAGAAAAAAAAGACGTCTTTCCCAGACGTTAGCGGGACATCAGGATTTCAGCCAAACTTTTTTCAGGATGTAGAAAACCAAAAGACGTAAACACGGACCTAAAAAAGTATATTTAGAGTCACGGACACGGGAGGAGGTTCAGAATTAAAACCCAACGCCAGAGTAAATAAAGCGATGGAGCCAGCAATTCTGAAAATGATAGACGAGTGAACAGGCGTGGAGTAGGACAGGAGAGACGGATAATCGATAAACAAACAGAGGTCAGAATGACTAAACTAAACACACAGCTCTCACAGGAAGCGCTGGACTGAGATTCCCGGAGTTTTAAAGGGACTTTTGGGAATGTGGATTAGCTTCCATTAAATCGATTTGGATCAGCGCAGTGATTTAAAAGGCAACGATCAGAAATCGATTATCATCGAAAACAGTCCGTGAAAATAACTCACTTTTAAACTGATGTGTAAATCATTTAACAGGCCAGCAAGCTGATTTCCCTGTAACTCAACTAAATACTGATATTTAACTAAATTAGTCCTTCTTAAATTAGTCCTAAAGTCATCATCATTCACAAATTAACGCTAAGCCTTCTCCAGATTCAGAATGACGTTCGGGGGATAAATCGGATCGTTTGGTATCATATCGTAGCAGAATCAGTGACAAATATCGAATCGTCACTTTAAGAATAGAAATCATATCCTGTGGAAGCCTGAGGTTTACACGCCCATTTAAGGAAGGAGTCTCCAGTGTCAGCGCTTTGTAACAGCTGTAACTTTAAATAAAGGTAAAGCTGTAACTAAATTTTCTGACATCTTCAGGACAGAGGAGGTTCTTTGACAGAGAGGAGAGAGAGAGAGAGAGGGGCTGGTGAGGGAACGAGTGTTTATAGCTGCTGTAACACAAGCGAGATCAGGAACTAACTTGCTTCATGGATGTTCCACAGCATTAAATGTAACTATAAATGGATAAAAAGCATGTGGTGTTGTTCTTTTTATTTATTCCTTACATGTACTTGCTGACTTTTAAGGCCAGTTTTCACACTAACACTTCGTCCACCATGTTGGTTGTTTTTATTTACGACCAGAGCTGCAACCTGATTGGTTGTGTAATTAAAAAAAAAAAACGAACAGCCCCGTTCTGATTGGTCTGTAGCCACTTCCTGTACGATTACAGGTAAATTATACAGGGAGGGTTGAGGAGTGATGGATAAAAGATGCTCATAGACTCATCTCCACTGTGTGTATCACACAAACACACGTCTAGTGACAGTGTGCACTTGTGAACTAATTAATGTCATTTCCACCCATCTGATTTTTATGCAAATTATTATGCAAATGAGCGTATACGAAGACACGAGGAATTAAAAAGACACGCTCTGTCTCTCTTTCTCTTCCTTACAGAGAGCTGAAACTGCACTCACACTGACCTCACACACTTCTGCTCTCACATCTCACATTACACACACACACACACACACCATTATTTATCTCTGTCACACAGTATAAGTGTGTGTGTATGAGGTCATGCGTCTTCTCAGATCTCATTGAGGCCGGGTGGAGTGTGTAACACTCTCTGATATGAAGCATCGCTGCCTTTAGGGCTCACCTGCATGCTAACCTTTAATCCTCTCTCTCTCCCTCTCTCTCCCTCTCTCTCTCTCTCCCCTCCTGCTTCCTTTCATCTCCCCTTATCAGCTCCGGTCAGAGAGCACAACTACTTCACATTCACTGCCCAGAGAAAGAGAGAGAGAGAGAGAGAGAGAGAGAGAGAGAGAGAAACAGACAGAGAGAGAAAGAGACATAGAGTGAGAGAGAGAGAGAGAGAGTGAGGGAGAGAGAGAGAGACAGGGCGAGAGAGAGTGAGAGAGAGAGAGAGAGAGAAACAGACAGAGAGAGAAAGAGACATAGAGAGAGAGAGAGAGAGAGAGAGTGAGGGAGAGAGAGAGAGAGACAGGGCGAGAGAGAGTGAGAGAGAGAGAGAGAGAGAGAGAGAAACAGACAGAGAGAGAAAGAGACATAGAGAGAGAGAGAGAGAGAGAGAGAGAGAGAGACAGGGCGAGAGAGAGTGAGAGAGAGAGATACACAGAGATAGACAGAGACAGAGTGAGAGAGGGGATGTGTGAGAAAAAGGAAAAACAGAGAGAATCTGTTAAATGTTCATGCTTTTTATTTCAGGGGAAGAGAAGAAGAGAGACAGAATAAGAGAAAGCGAGTGAGAAAAGAAAGAAAGAAAAAAGAGAGATGGTGCCAGTTTGTAGTGGTTTTCTTTATTTGATTACATATTTCTACAAACCGCCGCCCCCTGCTGGTGAGGAGAATGATCTTCTTCGCTAAAAAAAATCCCTACGTAAGACTGCGAGTGGTGATTATTCCACGTCGGTTGTCACTCGTTCTTCAATGTCAGATCCGAGAGAGAAAGACAAAAAAGAGAGAGAAGGAGAGATATGAGACGAGAGAGAGAGAGAGAGAGAGAGAGAAAGAGTAATCGTCCACATGAAATATTTATCATATAAAACTCAGCAGAGACAGTGGAAGATTAAATTACATTGATTTTGGTATAATATTCAATGACCGCTACACACACACACACACACACACACACACACACACACACACAGAGCTTGTGTAAGATTTATGACAGCGTTTCAGTGAAATCCACACACTCACCTAAGGAGCTCTTTATAATTCGGCCCAATAATCTGATGTAACTGATTTCAGGCGTGAAAGAAGCCATACATCATCGAAACTCCCAAACTTACATCCACGTATAAACTACAGAAGTTCCGCTCGTCAGAAGCGTACAGCCTGCGAACGCTGAAATCATAATCAGATCTGCGCACACACACACACACACACACGCACACACACACGCACACACGACATGTGGAAAACTGCTGAAGGACACATTTACGTTTCAGCGCTGTGTTTCCATCATAACAACAATAACACAAAGACGTACACTAGCAGCGATGTTTTCTTCCTGTGAATTTTGGCGCAGGCGGCGACCCGACACAAAGCGTGAAAAAAGGGGGCGGCGCTTGAAAGAACAAGCTGTAAGAAATGCAACTTTATCTACTGTCGCTTTACAATCCATGTCTGGATTCTGATTGGTCACAAGACGTGATTATTTTAGTATGAGAAGTTTATTAATGCGCTTCCTTGTAACACATTATGGTTTCTATAGTAACAGAACGTTCACGGGGACTCGTACGGCGGACGCTTCACATAAACGGATTTCGAAAACCGTAACTTTTAGTTTTCTGACGAGTTTACGCTTCTTTGCGGTTTCTCGCTAATAGCAGAAAACTTCCAGAAGAAGTTACAGCTTCACCTCTGACTATAACAGAGCGCTAACACTGGAGACTCCTTCCATTCGTGTTAAATAAACTTCTCCTTACTTTAAGAAAACATCACCACATCGACGATGTTCTTTAATCTGTTTATTATTAGTTGAGTATCGGCTGTACACGTCCCTGTGAATGAGCTGTTGCCATAGAAACCATAACGTATCAGAGCGAGTGCATTAATATAAACCTGCACTACTGTCAGGGCTGCTGCTCTAGGAAACTAATCAACACCTTCTGATTGGAGAATTCACAGCACTGTGGTGTAAAAATCTCATTTTACATTATATTTAAAATATATATTTAAAATCCCTTCAGGGGAAAATGTCAGCGTGTGTGTGTGTGTGTGTGTGCACTCTTTAAAGAGTCTTGGATTGAAGTGAAGGTCATGTGTTTTCTCTCATTGCTCATATTGCTATCTCAGCAAGCTTCCTGCTGCGAATCCGTCTTTGTTAGTGCAGACTAAGACAAGTTCAAAATCCTCTCTCTCTCTCTCTCTCTCTCTTTCTCTCACACACACACACACACACACACACACATTCTCTCTCTGTCCATCCCTCCATATCCCTCCATCCCTCACTCGTCCGGCTGATCTGTCGTTCGATGGGCTAATCGATGGCGAGCAGTGGGAATGTTATTGAGATTTATGGCGACGTTAAGGCCCCCGCGCTCTGAGATGGCCGCATTGATCTCGGCCCGTAATTAACTCGCCCGGATTCCACCATGTTGCGCGACGTGAATAATTTAGCGCTCACAGCGTGAGGTCGCGCTTTGAAGTTCCGCTTTGAAGAAACGCCCGTCTATCTATCCTTCACTCCCTCCCAGCTTTCAAAGCAGCTCCCCTCCCAATGCTCAAAAAAAATGGCACCCATCTTCGAGAGAGTTTCCCACCACAAAGTGACGACTTCAAAGTTTCCTCTGACAGCAGTGTGTGTGTGTGTGTGTGTGTGTGTGTGTGTGTGTGTGTGTGAGTGTGTGATAGAAGATTTCTTATTATAAGTCACTAACATGTCAATGAGAAAATAAAATTATGATGTTATCACATCATAAAAAAACAGGAAAGAGAAACAGGAAAGAGACTTTCTGCTTGGCTTTCTTAACTTGCTCGCTAATCAGGTATTTAGCATTAACATACACGATTAGCGCTCCACATTTTAAAGAAAATTATCGTGTTATAAAATTAGTCTTTGACTCCCACCACTAATTAGGAATGTTATTACACTGTTTGTGATTGTTCAGACAAACGAATGCTAAATTAATAAATTAAAATTGTACAAGGGATTTTCGCTTGGTTTTATCTCTGTGGGAAATCTGACACATTCGCTAAATCATTTATTGCACCGACTGCTAACGTTCCTGACATGTGGAAAGACAGATGTTCGATAAACAGCGATGCATTTATCAAAACCTGCTCAAAAAGCCTTAAACATAAATGTGTTATTTTTATTCGTTCGATTTTTTCCTCCTTCCGATTTCTCATGACACTTGATAAAGAACTAGCGATCGTTCCCTCTGACCTTCCCCTCTCCTGCTCACACTCTTTCTCTTGCATTAAATAAAGATCAAACCTTGTTTTTTTTTTTTTGCCCGAATCCCACACCTTGTTTCGTTTTTCGGGCCGTGATGAAAGACCCCCCGCCGTCTCCCAGCCTGTCAGACCCACCTCACTCACGCTCTGCTTTTTGACGAAGGAAAAGCTTCGAATTGCTGCGAGGCGTCTTTCTCCGAGTCCAGAACGGATGCATTACATCGTGATTATCCGTTTTAGTCTTAATTACTGTTTTGCCGGCGCGTGGGTTGTTCGTTTCTGACAGATTTTTTTGTGTGCGGAGGAAGCGGCGCTTTTGGTGTGTTTTGTTGTGAAAGCGGCTCCGCAGTCAGCAGCCTCTCCTCTCATCTCAGCCTAACCGCCGCGAATATTTCAATATGTCGCACGTTTCCGAGAACAGATTTCCTTTACAGAATCACCACATAAGCATATTTTCACAGTTTCACAGACCAGACGTCTCATTCTCAGCTTATAGAGGAGCGGTTGAGCTTCCTGTTGCTGCTGTTATTTGTTGTTTCTTTGTTTTACGTAGAGACTCAGAAAGACTCAGAGACACAGAGAGACTCATCGAGACTCAGGCTCAGAGAGACTCAGAAAGACTCAGAGACACAGAGAGACACAGAGAGACTCATCGAGACTCAGAGAGTCTCAGAGAGACTCAGAGAGACTCAGAGAGACTCAGAGAGACACAGAGAGACTCAGACACAGAGAGACTCAGAGAGACTCAGATAGGCTCAGAGAGACACAGAGAGACTCAGAGAGACTCAGAGAGACACAGAGAGACTCAGACACAGAGACTCAGAGAGACTCAGATAGGCTCAGAGAGACACAGAGAGACTCAGAGAGACTCAGAGAGACACAGAGAGACTCAGAGAGACTCAGAGAGACACAGAGAGACTCAGACACAGAGACTCAGAGAGAATCAGAGAGACTCAGAGAGACACAGAGAGACTCAGAGAGACTCAGAGAGACTCAGAGAGACACAGAGAGACTCAGAGAGACTCAGAGAGACACAGAGAGACTCAGAGAGACACAGAGAGACTCAGACACAGAGACTCAGAGAGACTCAGATAGGCTCAGAGAGACACAGAGAGACTCAGAGAGACTCAGAGAGACTCAGAGAGACTCAGAGAGACACAGAGAGACTCAGACACAGAGACTCAGAGAGACTCAGATAGGCTCAGAGAGACACAGAGAGACTCAGAGAGACTCAGAGAGACACAGAGAGACTCAGAGAGACTCAGAGAGACACAGAGAGACTCAGAGAGACACAGAGAGACTCAGACACAGAGAGACTCAGAGAGAATCAGAGAGACTCAGAGAGACACAGAGAGACTCAGAGAGAATCAGAGAGACACAGAGAGACTCAGAGAGATACAGAGAGATACAGAGAGATACAGAGAGACTCAGAGAGACACAGAGAGACTCAGAGAGACTCAGAGAGATACAGAGAGACTCAGAGAGACTCAGAGAGACACAGAGAGACTCAGAGAGACACAGAGAGACTCAGAGAGAATCAGAGAGACTCAGAGAGACACAGAGAGACTCAGAGAGAATCAGAGAGACACAGAGAGATACAGAGAGATACAGAGAGATACAGAGAGACTCAGAGAGACACAGAGAGACTCAGAGAGACTCAGAGAGATACAGAGAGACTCAGAGAGACTCAGAGAGACACAGAGAGACTCAGAGAGACACAGAGAGACTCAGAGAGAATCAGAGAGACTCAGAGGTCCCAGACATGTAAATAATGTAAAAGACGTTTGAGGTTTGAGGAGGTCCAGGCTGGGGAATGCATGAAGAAAGAGTAGACTAGAGTAACCTTATTGTAGGTTTACATACACACACACACACACACACACTCACACACACACACACACACACAAACACACACTAAAATTTTCACTTCATATCACTGGTTGCAGTGCTCAGGTTGCTAAAATTAAATTAAAAAAAAAAGAATTAAAGTAGAAACATTACTGTACTCTTCTTACAATATTAAAATCCAGTGTCTATGAAGAACTGCGCAAGAAATCATGCATACTTTCTGTTCATCTTAATCTCAGCATTCTTTCTGAATGGCTCATGAATGTCAAATCTTGCAGTTATTTTATAAAATCTAATCAGGAATAAAGTACAATCACACTGATGTGGACGATCACTACTGTGTTTAGAGGAGTCCACTAACGTTCTTATTTCTAACTCGAGTTACCGTTTGTAAAGGAAATACACAGTGTTTACGAGGAGGTGAAAAGATGTTAAAGAAAGAAAGAAAAGAAGAAGGATGGGTAATGAAAGAAGAAGTAAAGAAAGAGAGGTAGGGAAAGAGAGAACGAAGGTTGTGAGGAAGGCAGAAAGAGAATAATAGGAAAGAAAGACGGAGACTGACAGGGAGGAACAAAAGAGAAATAGAGGAGGAATGAGGGAAAAAGATGAAAAGGGCATGGAAAAGAAATAAGCAGTGTGATATAAGCAGATAAAAAATAAATAGAAAGAGAGAAAATAGACGAGTAGGAAGTAGAGAGAGAATTAGAGAGAAAAAAGAGAAATACAGTAGGAATGAGAGAAAAAGATGAAAAGGACCAAGAAAATAAATAAGTAGCGTGATATAAGCAGATAAAAAATAAATAGAAAGAGAGAAAATAAAAGAGGAAGAAAGAGGAGAAAGTAATGAAGACCAGTGAGTGAGTGTGTGTGTGTGTGTGATAGAGAGAGAGGGAGAGAGAGAGTGTGTTTGTGTATGTGTGTGTGTGTGTGTGTGTGTGTGTATATGTGACAGAGAGAGAGAGAGAGAGAGAGCGAGAAAGAGAGAGAGATCGTAAATCAGAGCTCCTCATTGGTCTGCTGTGAAAACCTTTTCTGACATCACACACGGTAGGTGAAATTCTGCGTGATTAAAATTTAAACTATATATTTTTTTAATCTATAACTTATAAAAAACTGCGAACGTTATCAAATCCAAAAATGATCTGAATTGGTTCCCTGTTCACTCTCCTGTAGAGTGCTCTGTGTTTAGGATGCGGCCATTTTGTATTTTTCTCAGTGGACAAATTACATTCCCTAGATAGTGCAATGAATTATTACCCATAATGCACTGTGACTCTAGTACAGTCCAGGTACTTTACTTCCACAATGCACACACTGCACAGAGATTTCTTTCAACTAGAAGTGTTGAAGGTGTCAGGTTGGATAAATGGCTAAACTTCGTAATGTATTCAGAAATAAACATGTTATTTAACTGCCACTAAGCCAGATTGTGCTTGTTAGCTGTGTATTTAATTCAGAATATCACTGTAACGTAACAGCGGCTCACAATGATGTGTTTTTCCCAAGCGTCTGAATTTAATTTAATCCAGAGTCTCTCTCTATACTGTCCCTTACATATGGCACAGTGTATATATATATATACATTATACATATATATATATATACACACACACAGTATATAATTTATAGCGTAATGTAGTAAATAGTGAACGAGTGAGTGAGAGATTTCAGACACTGAGACTTATTCATTCCTGCTGAAAAGATCTGTACCTGTGTCATAGATACCCCAGAGTTTAGACTTTATAGACCAGATTGGAGTGCGCTCAGTGTAGTGTTAAATAGCTGAAGTGTGTTGAAGACACACACACACATACACACCACAGCCAGGAAATTAAAAAGGATAAGACACACATACACGCACACACGCACAGTACTCAACCTGCTCTCAATAGCTGGTGGCATTTCCTCCTGTGAAACACACACACACACACACACACTTTACTCCAGGCAGCGTGAGATTGAACTTACAGTTTGAAGATTCACTTTTTTGTCAGAAAGGGAGAGAGAGAGAGAGGGAGAGAGAGAGAGAGAGAGAGAGCAAGA